>NC_069504.1:784144589-784444589 GCF_027579735.1 Bombina bombina | reverse complement strand
AAGGTAATTTTATCTTGATAATTGAGTAATTTGACTATAATAGGCCTAGGACGAGCTTTCGTTCTCTCCAGATTATACCACCCTAACCTATGAGCTCTTTCAATTATCATTTGGGGGGGTGTTTGTGGAATTTGTAAAAGTTGTGGGATTGTCATTGAGATTAATTTATTTAGATCCTCATATTTTTTTTCTTCAGGGACTCCAATTATTCTAATGTTGTTCCTACGTGCCGATTTTCTAAATCTTCTATTTTTAATTGCATTTTCAATATTTTAGAAGTTATTTCCTTTAGATTAGAGTTATGGTTCAGGGTAGTATCCTCTATATCAGATATTCTCTGTTCCACCTCGGTAATTCTATTAGAGAACTGGTGTATTTCCGTTGTTAAAGAGTTTATATCCTGTTTGATCTCGTCCCTTAATTGTTCAAATTTGGGAGATAGAGCTTCTGATATTTTTGTAACTAGGGTCTGGATGTCAAAGTTTTCATGTGTAGGTGAAGGGCTATTTAAGTGAGTTTCTACTACATTTTCTTGTGTAGTTTTGTTTTTCCTCTCTCTGTGTGGGAGGAGTCTTAAATTGTGCAGTGATATACTTATCCATAAACTGTGCAAGTTCGTGTAATTGTGACTGTCAGTCACTGTGCAGGTAATTAAGTGGACTAAGAAAGAGGGAAGTTGTATTAAATAAACTCCCCTTTGGTGAGGGTAAAGTGAGAAAGAAGAAAAAAAAAAAAAAGGGGAGGAGAATGAATTGAAAAAGTGCAGTGAGAATATGCAGAGTGTGATAGTGCTGGTTGTGTAGTAGATTGGGAGAAAAAAAAAAAAAAAAAAAAAAGGGAGGGTAGGGGGGGAGTGCTTAAAGTGAAAACTTGTCTAAGACGTCACAATTGTAAAAAATAAAGAGTTAGTTATTTCCAAAGCTTGGTAAGAGTATATTCAATGTAATCTTGTTCACAGCTTAAGTAAGAATATGCCCTTGGGCATTAACCAAAAATTTTCAGTTATTGGTTATATATTTATTTATATACTCTAAGCAAATTTATTATTTCTAGGTTATACCAGCTTAGACCTGTCACTAGTTGCAGTTAATCACTTTGTTTCTATGAGTACAATTTCTAATTTTGCCTATAGTAACAGGATATCAAAATGTAATATTCAAGAAGCAAAACAAGAGTATCTTCATTCCCTATAATTAGTTAATATCACAGTTTTTCACCAATTTTAAGATAATTTTAGTAACTTTTAATGGTCTTGGTTCGGTTTCTTGTGTTATTTAATTCGACCACAGCCTTATATAACTCCTATAAGATCTTTGGCCACTTAAATAACTCCTATAAGATCTTTGGCCACTTCTGGCCCTGCTAATTTTGTGCCTTCTTAGGTCAATGTATCCTAGAGGAGTTCCCTACCCCTAAAGTGTATGTATTGATTTCGTGTGGTATCGGTATTTATTGCATTACACTTTTCAACTTAAATAATAATAATCATCACAACATGCGTGGTACTTATAACCTTATTAGGATTTGTGTTATAAGACAGATAACAAGTGGTATAGTAGTTAAACTTCCTTAGGATAAGAGAGTAATCTTATATTTGGTTTTAACTTCTTTTACTCTATTAGACTCTTTCTCCAAAGCTTATAACATACTCCCATATCCTCAAGAATCCCAACAAGGTTGCTTAGAGCAGACATCTATTAATTAAGGGGAAAAAAAACCCAAAAACATAACCCTTATAAAAAGAATCAAACCACTTATCTAAATTATGATATATAAGAGTGGTACGTTATCTTCTTTACCCTTATTTCAACAGTTTGACTACTTAAGCCAAAATTTTCAATTATTGGTTATGTATTAATTTGTATACTTTAAACAGATTCATTATTTCTAGGACTTATCATTTAAACCTGTTGCTAACTATAATTTATTCACCGTGTATTTCTGTGAATATGGTTTCTAATTTTGCTTATAGTAACAAAATATCCAATTTTAATACTCAGCAAACAGGATAAAAATAACTTCTTTCCAATATGTAATTATTCCCAGCTAAAAGTCTATAGTTTTAATATAGTCCTGGGCCCTCTGTAAAAGTTTTTTTTTCTTTTCTTTTTTTCCTTTCCTTCCCTCCTTCTGTTCTTCCCTCCTTTCTCACTGCTCCTTTCCCCTCTTACACCTTCTGAAAAAGGTAAAATTGTACCTGACCCAGTCTATGGGCTGTCTTGAGTCCAAGATCTGTCCCTTTAGCAAAGGATCGACACTGAGGGAGCTTCTGGTCTCCCCCTCGCAGCACCGGTGGGGGGGAGCAAACCTCAGATAGAAGTATTCTCCAACCTCGCAAAGCAGGCCTATTTCACAAAATGAGGATCTACTGTCGGATCCAAGATGATTCCTCCGTGTGAAATTAGCTTGGCTGCTTTAAGATAGCCCTCCGCTGGGTATACGTTCAACCATGGGACTTTCCGCCCAAGCCGCAAGGTCTGGATATCGAACGAGCAGTACCCGATCAGAAAAAGGAAACCTCCGGACTCCCTCACGCAGCACCGGTGGGAGGGAGCCGGTAAGCCAAGTAATGTGACGTCAGGGGCACGGCTTGTCCATCCGTAGAACCCGGAGCAACGAGGAGAAGGATCTTCAGCGGGTCAATGCACAGCAAGTGCGGGCGGGTGCTCCCTCTTGCTCTCCGCAGTCGGGAGAAATGCCACCCCTCTTCTAAATCACTGGAGGGGGCTTACCGTTGACGTTCGTCTGCTTAGCTTCCAAACCTGGGTAAGAGGGTATTGAGAGTGTCCCGCAACCAAGTGCAGTCGGCTAACCAGGTAACCAAATCGGATTCTCTGGATGTACCGCTTAGACGAATAGGTATTTTACAGGTAAATACCTGGCTTATGGAAGTTTCAAAGAGCTGGAGCACATTCCTTGTTTCCCTCTGCAGTAAACGCTTGTAGATGGGAGAGGAGATGGATAAAGCACAGATCTTGTTACTGTTTTTAGGAGGTCAGCTAAGTTGTTTGTCTTTTTAGGAATGTTCTCTCGCATCAAGGAAATAAGCACATTATTTAGTAGCTTTTTACTTTCAAGGCTACTTCTCGGCACAGTTCTTTATAGAATTAGTAAATGTTCTCCAGTCCGTATAGTACTCTGTGCGGTGATATTGCACTGTGTGTGAGCTGGAAGCAGTTTTGAAATTTTGCTGCAAGAGCCTCCCTAGGTCAGGGGTGTGTAGCACGAAAAAATTTCTGCCAGCTGCTCTCATCAGGGTCTGTTGAACAGGTGCTACTCGACCTTGCACCTGTGCTCCTCCCACCAGCACACCTCTCCTCTCTAGAGCATGCAATTTTAAACAACTTTCCAATTTACTTTTATCATCAAATTTGCTTTGCTCTAAACCTAGGTAGGTTCATATGCTAATTTCTAAGCCGTTGAAATGCCTCTTATCTCAGTGCATTTTAACAGTTTTTGACAGACAATTAATTAGTGCTCATGTGTTTCATATATATATATATATATTTAACAATGTGCTCACTCCTGTGGAGTTATTTAAGAGTCAGCACTGATTGGCTAAAATTCATGTCTGTCAAAAGAACTGAGATAAGGGGCAGTCTGCAGGGACTTAGAAACAAGGTTATCACAGAGGTAAAAAGTGTATTAATATATCAGTGTTGTTTATGCAAAACTGGAGAATGGGTAATGAAGGGTTTATCTATCTTTTTAAACAATAAACATTCTGGAGTTGTCCCTTTAAACTGAGTAGGGAAATAACATGACTGTCTGCACATGCCAGATGCACACACCCATGCAAGTCATGGGACTAGTGTCCTAATTGGCTTAGTAAATTCCCTTTATAATGGGATGTGGCTCCTGAGGAAATTTTGAGGAAAAATATCTTTCTTTTTTTTTACATATGTTCAGGTGATATTTTCTAGTCACATTTTTCCAGCTATGCTACATCACTTTCAAGTGCTTCAACATTTGTGTATCATGTCCCTTTAAGAAGGGGTTGAAATCTATGTCATATCTGTATCAACACAGTCATATTAAAATTGGGTGAGCTTTATGCTGTAAATTGTTTGTGCAGTAAAATCTTACTCAGCCCAGTCCTTACCTCTCTTGAGCTACTACAATTACTGATGTTGTCCGGTCTTCAGGACAGCTAAGAGTACAGCAACAGCTAAAATGCATCAGCTATTCTAGCAACATGAGGGTATCCTTAGTCACATATACTGTATGTGCAATACTGACCGCTTTTATGTATGATAGAATAAAAAGTAGGCCCAGGAGAATGTATGTGTCATAAGCACCATATTACAGCAGTGTTTGTAGCAATGTTATACAAAAAATTAGATAGAGTTTTAGATGCAATAGTTTCAACCACTTGAAGGGCAAAATATGATAAACTGAACTGTATAGATAGAAGCACTGTTTAATAAAGAAGACTCTCTTTGAATAGGAGATATCCAAACAGTGTGCCCATCCTTTGTACTTTCTACTTCAGCCCAAACTCCCTCTACAGGTTGCTTGTATAACATAGTTATGTGCCCTGCTGTTATATAGTACTCAAGAAAATATACATGTTTCTGATCCTACCTCAGTTTGTTCTCCTCGAAACGTTTTAACAAAGTATTTGATAAAAAGAAGTAATCTGGAAAGATATTATTTGTTTTAAATTGAGAATAAGAATGTCCTAGGTTTCGGGTGTTTTGAAGCAAAAGGGAACTTATATTGCGGTATTGGCATAATGTTTTGCTCATAATTAGTGTGACCATATTGCCGCTTTAAAAGGGGACACATATGAAAAATACATATGTCTGGGCTTTTTTTCCAGGACTGTTTAAAGAAATGTTCTGTATAAGAACCCTGACATATGTATTTTTCATGTGTCCCTTTTAAAAAGCGGCAATATGGTCCCCCTACTCATGATTTATCTAACATACACATATATTTAAAGGGACAGTCAAGTCCCAAAAAACATTCATGATTTAAATAGGGCATGCAATTTTAAACAACTTCCCAATTTACTTTTATCACCAATTTTGCTTTGTTCTCTTGTTATTCTTAGTTGAAAGCTAAACCTAGGAGGTTCATATGCTAATTTATTAGACTTTAAAGACTGCCTCTAATATGAATGCATTTTGACCACTAGAGGGCAGTAGTTGATGTGTTTCATATAGATAACATTAAGCTCATGTACGTGAAGTGACCTAGGAGTGAGCACTGATTGGCTAAAATGCAAGTCTGTCAAAAGAACTGAAATAAGGGGGCAGTCAGCAGAAAATTTGATACAAGGTAATAACAGAGGTAAAAAGTGTATTATTATAACTGTGTTGGTTATGCAAAACTGGGGAATGGGTAATAAAGGGATTATCTTTCATTTTAAACAACAAATATTATGGTGTTGATGGAGTTTCCCTTTTTGCAAATACCTAGTAAAGCTTCAGTTTGTCATTAGAACAACAAACCAGTAGATCACTTTTCCGTAGACTATAATACCTCAGGCCAAAGTCTCAACGTTTCTTTTCTTTTTTTTTTTCTAATAAAAACCAATGAGACAGATTAGAGTACTGTACTGGAAGTAGGAAAATAAGTACATTTAATACTAATCATTGCAAGGTATAAGCAGATATAAGTATATAACTTTAATAACTGAATAACTGGAAATAATTGTATCTTTAATCCTTGCATTAGAGATGTGTACGTCTCCTAAAGGTATAGCAATACCTTAATTATTATTACAGAGAACAAAAAAACATTAATATATCATATCATGCATATGACAGAAACACAATTTAGGCATGTTATTATTTTTTTTTATTATTTATTGCATAAAAAGGTCAAGTTAAAGCTGTTTATTTTGATGTTGGAACAAACGTAGTGCAAAAAAAAAATACTCAGGAATATAAATTTAACAGGAAAAACCCCCAGAAACAATTTGTAAAAAAAAAAACATTAATAAAGTGTTAAAAAAAAGGCTGTTAATGTCTTTAAAAAATAGTTTTCTGAAAAATAAAATATTCCGATTTGTTTTTATTATATTTAACTGACGTTCTGTACCTGGTTTCAGAGGAAGAAGATGTTTCCATTTTTTATCATGAAAGCTGTGGGTTTGAACTCTGGATATGTAGAAAAAGATGCCTGGTCTGTGAGATTCTTTGTTTCTGAAGGTTTTGAATTGTTTTGTGCACAGTCCTTCTCAGCGAACTTTGGATTGTATGGTAAGTCACCATCATAAAATATAATACTATAATAATACTATTAAAAGGGACATGAAACCCAAATTTGTTCTTTCATGATTTAGGTAGATCATAAGATTTTAAACAACTTTCTAGTTTACTTCTATTATATAATTGTGTTCATTGTCTAGGTATCATTTGTTGAAGGAGCAACAGTGCACTACTGGTTTCTAACTGAACATATGGGTGAGCCAATCACAATTGTTATATATATGCAGCCACAAATAAGCAGCAAGGACCTAGCTGCTCCTGAGCTTACCTAGATAAACCTTTCAGCAAAGAATAACAAGAGAAGGAAGCAAAGTCAATAATAAAAGTAAACTGGAAAGTTGTTTAAAATTGTATGCTCTGTCTGATTCATGCATGTCTAAGTATAGCTTTACGGTCCCTTTAAAGACCATTTAAATAAGATTGATCAACTTTAACATCTCATTTAAAGGCACATAGGTTACCTAATTCATCAGAATACCTTAAAGAATTGCTTTTTATTATTATTGTTTTTTTGAGGGGTTACATTTACTTCCATTCAATTAATTTGTAAATTCACACAATATCCCAATTATCACAAGGTTTTCAAAAGCATTTGTGGCATGATCACTCTGACTATGGGGACAATTTGACTGGTATTCCAAACCATAAGAAAACTATTTTCCAATAACTTTTTGTAGGATTTTTGCTCTTTCCAAATTCCTTTGTATATACTTGTTCAAAACACAATTTTGCCCTTTTAGAGTGATATCCCTGGGTTGTTGAACACTGAAAAGAAGCAATACAAAGTTCTTGCTGAGACCTCTGTGATTATCTTGTATCTAAGCCTCTGTAAACTGCCCCCTTATTTCAGTTCTTTTGACAGACATGCATTTTAGCCAATCAGTGCTGGTTCCTAGGAACTCCACATATGTGAGCACAGTGTTATGTATATGACACACATGAACTAACACCCTCTAGTGGTGAAACACTGTCAAAATGCCCTGAGAGAAGAGGCGGCCTTCAAGGGCTTAGAAATTATCATATGAACCTCCTAAGTTTAGCTTTCAACTAAGAATACCAAGAGAACAAAACAAAAATGGTGATAAAAGTAAATTGGAAAATTGTTTATTACATGCCCTATCTGAATCATGAAAATTTATTTTGAACTAGACTGTCCCTTTAAATAAATGAAAAGCTAAAATATGTAAATCACACTTCCTAGAAATGTTCTGGTTTCTAAAGTGAAATACTTACCCACAACCCATCTCAACTCTGATTTCAATTAACAGTGTTTAAATATGTTAATTATTAAAGGGGCATTCTGGTCAAAATTTAAATGCACAGATGAATTACATCTTTGCATAGAAACATATGTGCAATATAAATATATTAGCAAAAATGCTTCTAGTAAAAGTTATCACTGTTTTAGGGATAACATTTTTCTCTGCACGTGCATGTGAAGCAGAGCTAGATATTTATACTGCGCCAGCAGTTTAAATAATGCAGCTGCTCAGAGCACAAGTGGGGCTTGTATCATGTCAGCAATTAACAAATTGAGTCATTACCAGATGTTACAAGCACCTTATGCTCTCTGAGTAAGTGTTGTGCTTAAACTGCTGGTGCACGGTGCATACGTAAATACTAGTTTTAAACAGCTATAGATTTTATTAGAAGCATTTTTGCTACTACATGTATATTACAAAAATGCTTCTATTCAAAACTGAAATGTATCCTTGTGGATAACAATTTTGGCTGGAATGTTCCTTTAAATTACACAAAATCAACGGCAAACGTTCAGGACACTGAGGCACCTTCTTCAGGCTTGCAACTAGGCCTGCAGTTCTATTCCCTATTTGTTAGTAATAAATGCTAGAGATGTGCATTCCGAAAGAATGCACCAATGAAAATAAAGAAAACAAATAAATACTGAAGAAAATCGTCATTCATTTGTTTCCTTTATTTATATTTTTAAGCACATAATACTTAACATAACGTGCTTTCCATGCTTTGGAGAGGACATTAAGGTAAGTATTGTAGCTACAGGTGAACTTTTTACCTGTAGATTTGACGAAAATTTTATTCAGTTTAAAACAAAATAAAAACCTAATAGTGCAGGCAACGAATATTCAGGGAAATGTATTTCCTCGAATATCCGAAACAAAATGTTCTTCCCTGCACATCTCTATTAAAAGACCTGTTAACACAGTAAATTTGCATTATCAACAAATGCAAGATAACAAGACAATGCAATAGCACTTAGACTGAACTTCAAATGAGTAGTAGATTTTTTTTCTGACAATTTTAAAAGTTATGTCTATTTCCACTCCCCCCTGAACCATGTGACAGCCATCAGCCAATCACAAAGGCATACATATACCATGTGACAGCCATCAGCCAATCACAAATGCATACATGTTTATTCTGCACATGCTCAGTAGGAGCTGGTGATTAAAAAAGTTTCAATATAAAAAGACAGCACATTTTGTTAATGGAAGTAAATTCGAATGTTGTTTAAAATTGCATGCTCTATCTGAATAATGAAAGTTTAATTTTGACTTGAGTGTCCCTTTAAGTGTATCACCTGTATATAACTTTTGGTATTTTATTTTATTTATTTTGCAAAAAGATATCAACTTTCTTTTTATTCTGTGGATATAATTCCTCAAAGTAACATTTTTAGTGTACATCTATATGATTTTCTATAAATACTGCCCTATAAGTCTAAAAGTAAATACTATTCTCTCAGTCTCTCTCAATCTACTAACAGTGTTTACCCCAGTAGCTTTAGAAATTAAAGGGCCACTAAACCCAAAATCTTTCTTTCATGATTCAGATAGAACATACAAATTTAAACAACATTACAATTTACTTCTATTATTTATTTTGCTTCATTTTTTAGATATCGTTATTTGAAGAAAAAGCAATGTGCATGGGTGAGCCAATCACATGAGGCTTCTATGTGCAGCAACCAATCAGCAGCTACTGAGCATATCTAGATATGCTTTTCAGCAAAGATTATCAAGAGAATAAAACAAATTAGATAATAGAAATAAATTAGAAAGATGTTTAAAATTGCATTCTCTTTCTAAATCATGAAAGAAAAAATGTGGGTTTCATGTCCCTTTAAACTCAATAGTCATTGGTGTGGAATGTTTCTACAAAAATGTTGTTACTCCATTTATTCAGTGATTTGTGAATTTGTGAATAAACTTTGAAATTACTGTTTAAAATGTTAATTTTTAAGAAATATTTGGAATAATTTATTAGGAAATATATTTTTACATTTATATATAAAAAACATACTTATATACCGGTACAGTACATGATTTATTAAGTTATTTTAATTGGGGTTTGTAATCAGAGTAATACAAACATAATGCAGTATAAGCATAAAATGGTACAATCACCTAAACACGTGACATTGAATAATACAATAATCGCTGAAACAGTTAACTCAAAACAGGATCACAAAGCAAAATACAGTAAGTATATAATTATACAACAAAGTTATAGGCGCCCTGTAAGGTATATAATTTATATTCAGTGACAAATAAAAAAATATATAGTCCTAAAGATTCAATACAAAAAAACATAAGATCTAACTAGCGGCAATCCCATTTACTGTTCCTGTAAACTGTTTTTAAATTAGGATAATGCTTGTGTTTTATTTGGAGTGCCTTGACTTTTCTGCTATTTTACAATATTTATAAGGAGTGTGGGGTCTCCTTTTGTTTATCCTGGAACTCCGACTATGGCCTAGTTTAGTTTCTACTGAAATGATAAAGTTTGGAAACTAGTGATAAAATGTATCTCCATTAAAGGGATAGTAAACACCAAAAATGTTATTGTTTAAAAGGATAGTTAATCTCTTAATTTACCATTTCCCAGTTTTGCATAACCATCATCATCAAATATATTTTTTACCTCTGTAATTACCTTGTATCTAAGCCTCTGCTGACTGCCTCCTTATCTCAGATCTTTTGACAGACTGGTATTTCAGGCAATTAGTGCTGACTCTTAAATAACTCAACGTGCATGAGCACAGTGTTATCTATTTAAAACACATGAACTAATGCCCTCTAGCTGTGAAAAATCTGTCAAATGCAGAGGCGGCCTTTAAGGGCTTAGAAATTAGCATACCTAGGTTTAGCTTTCAACTAAGAATAACAATAGAACAAAGCAAATTTGATGATAAAAGTAAATTAGAAAGGTGTTTAAAATTACATGCCCTGTCTGAATCATGAAAGTTTAATTTGGAATTTACTATCTCTTTAAAGTCTATGGAGAATTTGTATGCTACCACCACACCTCAATGGAAACTAGGCCTAAATCAGCACACTCTTGAGGTCTTAAAGGGACATGCAACCCAACATTTTTCTTTTTCTTATTTTTCATGATTCAAACAGAGCATGTGATTTTAATAAACTTTTCAATTTACATATTTTATCCAATTTGCATTATTCTCATGGTATCCGTTTTTGAAGGAGCAGCTATGTACTGCTGGGAGTTATCTGCAAACATCTGCTGAACCAATGAAAAGAGGCATTTTTGTGCTGCCACAAATCAGCAGTTACCTCCCAGTAATGCAGTGCTGCTCATGAGCCTATCTAGATATGCTTTTCAACTAAGGATACCAAGAGAATAAAGCAATTTAGATAATAGAAGAAAATTGGAAAGTTATTTAAAATCACATGCTCTGCTTGAATCATCAAAGAAAAATTTTGTGTTTCATGACCCTTTAAGCTTTCTGTTTGTATTGAGCGGTAATAGAGCAACACCCACTCTTTACGGTTTTTGTTCCTGATTGGCCAATGGTTTTAGCGATGGTTTCATTATCTTATGGGAAGTACGGTTAACTCTGTTGATTTACCCAGTGGTCTGTGAAACGCAGAGTTGGATGACGTAACCAAGGTCTCCGGAGTGGAGTTTTCACCTGCTGATTTGAGGAAGTCACTTGACCTGGATTAGAGGGTGGGAGTGGTCATAAACTGCGGTCCCTTGGTAGTGCCGGAACATCGGAAAAGAAGGGATGAGTTGTAAAACCTCTGCCTTATCATTTATCATACAATTAATTCAGTGCAAAGCAGATGGATTTATACAAGTGAGTCCCGTCACAATACAGATGATATATTTGAGGCATTTTATCTGTAGGTGAAGAACAATATTTGTTTAAGTGTACTTATATATAGCATATACTTACAAACATACACACATATACACAAATATAGAACACTGAAATTGACTAGGTACCCCCCCCCCCCGGGTTCTCACCAACTGTGTAACTAACTCTTACATTTTGCTTTTTATTTAGCTGTGTGCTTGCAAGAGAGTGTCAGACTTTTGATGAGTTGTACTTAAAGTCACAAAACAAAAAGATAACTAAAAATGTGTGGTGCCTTCTTTAAAAAGAACAAATACTCACTTTTATATATTCAACACCTTGGCCATTAGGCAATAGTACTAATTATTGGGGGATGGAGGGGACTCCCCCGGCCACAACTGATTTCACATTCTAGGCCCTAGTCATGCTTTCTACCTTTATGTCATGAGCTCTTTCTAATTCCCAGTAGATTTATACCTTATATATGTTAGCTATCCATGATGCATCGTAGTATTCAACTTATTTCCCACAACTTTAAGGGGTTGAACTCTGCAACAAAAAGATCAGTTGTACTGAAATGGTTCAAAACAAATTCCACAGATATTTAATCTGGAAACATATTTTTCCAAACAATCGGAACCCAGATGCTCTTCCAAAGACTATCCTATTGGACATTTTAATTCTGCTCCCACCAAACACAATGGTGCAGAAATCTTGTTACACAGAAAACGACCTTTCCATTTAAAATACAAAGCATCCTATGTAGAAGGTGAATATTTAATATTGGTTGGGTTACTTTAGATCAGACAAATTAGATTGGTTAATGCATATAGTCATACAACCTACGAAGCATCTTTTTTTAAAACTGTAACTGGTAGTCTCTTAGAACTTCAAAAAGCAATAGTAGTGATGGGTGGAGATATTAATGAAGCTTTGGAATCAGATCTGGACTGTTCATAAGGACAATGTTCCACCTCTTTTTATACACTTAGTTTAATTGGGAATTGCCTACATGAAGTTACCCTGTTCGACACTTGGTGCTTACGTCATCCCCTTCAAAAGGATTACACCAATTACTCACACCCCTGTGGCGTCTACTCAAGTGTTGGCTTTTTGTCCCTGAATCAGTTGGGACTGTCTTTGTTTAAATAAGGCCTCAATTATGGCCACAAAGTGTGTGAAAGGTAGGCGCAGGGGGTGTCTAGCCACTTTTCAAATAAGCTCCTCACTAGCTTATAGGAAATAAGAAGTTCAATTAAATACAAAAGAAAAGGGCACTATACAGCTGACACTGTTAGTATAAAGATGTCTATACAGAAATATGGCTCATAATTCCTATTTAGGTATTGTATAATTGTATGTTTATGTCTATGAAAACTTTATCCCCTAACAGCTCAGCGAAGTGTATATATTATCCTGGAAAGTCACACATATAATATCCACAAGAGATTTCAGCCTCTGAAGAAAAAAACGCTTTACCTTTACTTTGTCACGATATTCTTTATACCTTGCCAAACTGAATCCGGGAGTTCCTCTCTGCTTGACTCTCACTCAGAGTAGAGTTACCTGCTCCTCTGTTCCAGTGTAATGGCGTGCGTGATTGGTGGTCACATGACCTATTCGTTCCTTCTGATTGGTGCAAATCCGCTCATCTTGTTTTGGCTGTTTTGAATGGGAATATGTCACAAACTTGACAATAAGAAGCTTTTGAAATCACTCTGGCACCCCACAGTCCTTAAACGCGTTTCACCCGTTTATAGGGCTTTATCAAGATGCTTTACTGTGTTAGGGGCCATTCACTTATATCCTTAGGGTACTTGTGATTGGTTGCCAGTTTTCAAAAATGTAAGGTGGATCGAGAAGTTCATAGGTGGTTTGTAATAAGGTGGTATTTGCATAATAGGTTAAAAGATCATAAGTGGTTTGTAATAAAATGATATGTGCATAATAAACAAATCCTATTTTATTTACATTTGATACAAATAAGTGCATCATCTGATATAACATACATATAATATATATATAAATATATAAGGATTATAAAGATAAATTAACATTACTTATAAAAGCTAGCACTCAGGTATCGATTATTGCAGTGGGTATTAGATTTTTAAAAATCATATAACAAATATTCTAAAATATGTCAGAGACATACATCAGTGACACATATGTTATTAGAAATGTAGTTTGTGCATATCTAGATATTGTCACTATTTCTCTCTCAATTGACTTTTTACATTTCTAAAATTCTATTCACATCTATCTCTAAATTAAGACCCCTGGGTTGCAAAGTCTTTATCTTACATATCAAACCCGCTTCTTTATATAGGAGTTTATCCTCAAAGTTACCTCCTCTCCAGTCTTGTCTCAATTTTTGAATTCCACAAAATTCCAGATGTTTGGGGTTATTGTTGTGGACTTCCCTTAAATCTTAATATATATATATATATATATATATATATATATACATATATAGCATATCCAAAACCAGGTACCAGCACTCAAAACAAACACAGCAGCCGGGGTGCACTTCAAATATCAGTAGTATTGTTCAAATCAGGAAGGCACTCTCCGTTATTATAATACACTTTTTAATAATGCAGTTAATGTTTTCGGGGTCTGAGGACGGGGAGACCCCGAAAACGTTAACTGCATTATTAAAAAGTGTATTATAATAACGGAAAGTGCCTTCCTGATTTGAACTATATATATATATATATATATATATATATATATATGCATCCTCTCCCTCAAACTACTTGTCAGTTCACCCAAATATTGCCTTTTGCAAGAACATTCAATAAGGTAAATAAGGCCTTTGTCAGTACATCTAATCATTTCTTTTATATCACATTTTCCCCTATTTGTATGGAAGTTAAGTCTTTTGTTTTGGTTGAATACTGGCAAGCCTTGCATGTATAGCAAGAAAAAAAACCTTTAACCTTCTCTCCATAATGGTCTTTACATGTAAGGGTTTTGTTATCTCTCCAAACTCACTTGGTGTAAGGATATTTTTGAGATTCTTGGCTTTTCTGAAAATCCTTCTAGGGTACGGTGTGACTTTATCAACTACATAGGGATTAACTTGTATGAAATGCCAATGTTTTCTAAGGATCTTATTAATGAACTTATGATCGCTGTTAAAATCAGTAATGGAAGGAGTATTAATAAAACTTGTGTCACTATGTGTGGTCTCAGTTTTAGTTTTTGGTTCTATTATTTTTTTTTCCTATCTGTATTCCTGGCTCTTGTGTATTGCAGTCTGTATCAGATAATCCTTGTATCCTCTTTCATTACATTTTTTTCTCTAATATTCTTACTTGTTCATTGTAGTCTGTAAATTTCGTACAATTTTTTCTAATTCTCAAAGTTTGCCTGTATGGTATGTTTTCTTTCCATTTCCTTAAATGGCAGCTATCTCCATGAATATAATTATTTGCATCCACTTTTTTAAAGTGGGTGCAAGTATTTAGGTCTCGTTTTCTATTCTAATCTCCAGGTCCAGGTATACAATCATTTTGTTACTGTAAGTGTAAATTAGATTTATTCTCTGATCATTTTCATTCATTTTAGTAAGCAGAGTCTCCAAAGAGTACCCTTTATTTGGTTATAAAAAATATTATTAAAAGAAAAATAGTTATGTTTGAGAATATATTCCACACTATTCACTATGAATTCTTTCTGCAATGGATCTAATTTCATATCTCTTTCTAGGTAATGTTTAATAGAGTCTATTCCTAAGGTGTGTGAGATCTTTGTGTAGAGAGATGAAACATCACACGTAGCTAAAATAAGAGGGGTTTCACATTTCACATTGTCCAGTAATTGGATAATTGTGGTCGAATCTTTCACATAAGAGGGCAATTGTTTAACGTAGTTTTGGAGGAATCTATCCACATATTGGGACAAGTTAGCACTGATTGAATCAATAATATAATGGGCCTTCCCGGAGGGTCTATGAGGGTCTTATGGATTTTCATGAGAAAATAAAACACTGGCATTTTGGGTTGTTGTGGGGTGATATACTCTAGTTCTTTGTTATTTATTATCCCTGTTTCTTTGGCTTTATCTAATAGTGCTAGTAGTCTTTTCTTATATACTTCAGTCGGGTTATTTCTTAATCTTTCATAAGTGTCACCATCACTTAGCAGTCTTTGTGCTTCCAACGCATATTTAGTTGTGACCATAACTACCACCCATCCCTTGTCTGCTGGTTTTATTATGATGTCTTTATCTTTCTGGATCTTTTTGAGCGTTTCTCTTTCATTTCTATTTAAATTGTATTTAACTCTATCTTTAACATGATGCATATATTTATAAACATTTTAGGGAACTCCACAACCATAACCCCAAACATCTGAAATTTTGTGGAATTTAAAAAGTAAGACAAGACTGGAGAGGAGGCAACTTGGAGGTTAAACTCCTTTATAAAGAAGCGGAGTGGATATATAAAATAAATACTCTGCAACCCAAGGGTCTTAATTCAGAGATAGATGTGAATAGATTTTTAGAAATCAAAAAGTAATTTGAGAGAGAAATAGTGAGAATTATCTAGAAATGCACAAAACTACATTTCTAATAACATATGTGTCACTGATGTATGTCTCTGACATATTTTAGAATGTGTGTTATATGATTTTTAAAAATCTAATACCCTCTGCAATAATAGATACCCGAGAGCTAGCTTTTTATAAGTTATGTTGATTTATCTTTATAATCCTCATATATATTTTTATACGTATGTTATATCAGATGATGCACTTATTTGTATCAGATGTAAATGAAATAGGATTTGTTTATTATGCACATATCATTTTATTACAAACCACATGACCTTTTAACCTATTATGCAAATACCACCTTATTACAAACCACCTATGAACTTCTTGAATCCACCTTACATTTTTGAAAACTGGCAACCAATCACAAGTACCCTAAGGATATAAATGAATGGCCCCTAACACAGTAAAGCATCTTGATAAAACCCTATAAATGTGCGAAACGCGTCAAAGGACTGTGGGGTGCCAGTGTGATTCCAAAAGCTTCTTATTGTCAAGTTTGTGACATATTCCAATTCAAAACAGCCAAAACAAGAAGAGCAGATTTGCACCAATCAGAAGGAACGAATAGGTCATGTGGCTAGCCGTACCACCAATCAAGCATGCCATTACACCGGAACGGAGGAGCAGGTAACCTCTAATCTGAGTGAGAGTCAAGCAGAGAGGAACTCCGTTTGGCAAGGTATAAAGAATATCGTGACAAAGGTAAAGCGTTTTTTCTTCAGAGGTTTCAATCAGCCGATACGGCACTCTCTTGCTGAGCAGTGATTCCCTTTTTCAGGCTGTTGGGGGATAAAGTTTTCATAGACATAAACAGGCATCTTTGCCGCAGGAGAAATAAGGTGTTTTTAAAACTGGACTTTGTTGTTTTTTTTAACGTATTTTATACGTTTTTAAATGTCTTTTAGCATTTTTTGTCATATGACATTTCATTTATTTTGTTGTGTCTAAGAAATTTATTTGGACATTTGATTTTGTGCTATAGCTACCTCATTTAAGGGAGACATCCCTACATGATATTCTATGTTGATATTTTATGCTGATAATATTAATATCATTATTATTGTTGAATAAACCCCTCCATTTTACATTTATATTTTTATTATTTCATAATTTCAATTAGATGATACCTAAATAGGAGTTTTGAGCCTTATTTCTGTATAGACATCTTTATACTAACAGTGTCAGCTGTATAGCACCCTTTTCTTTTGTATTTACTTTAACTCAATTATGGCCACAACGTGGTTTGATCATGCAATGATATTGCAAGACCTCTTGTGGGCGACAATACCTCTGACTTAATTGACTTAATTTATTTGGAAACTGGATAAGGCTCTTTTACACAATACTACATGAAGTTACTAAAATAGGTTTGTCCCTTCAGGAATATTTTCAAGTTAACTCAGCAGACCATGTTAGGGCTAGTTTACAAGTGGAGTGCTATTTAGTGCTCCCGCACGCATGTACGTGAAGAACATTGGAATGTGAAATATGTACAGTACATACATAGTAAAACATAAATACTTAAATACATCTGTACACACATCTATATATATATATATACAGTATATATATATATATATATATACACTGTATATACAGTATATATGGATACATACACATATTTAGACATGTCTACGTATGTACTGTATATATATGTTAAAGCACTTTGCAGCCCATTTATTTCAAACACCTTATACCATCAATCTTTGAGCCCTTATAAGATTTTAAATTAGTTTTTTAAAAATACATCTATTTATGTTGTGTTTTCTGCATGAAGTTGTGCCAACCAGACACACATTAAATTCGATTGCGTGTTTACTTTCAACTCATAATATGCACCTTATTTACGTTGTGTGCAAAAAGTTAGCACACCACTCGTAATCTAACCATAAGTATGCAGATGATGTGGCATATAGTAGTAATAAGTGGAGTATTTATCAAATACAAACCGCAGTTTAGACGGGAACACAATGCTAAAAGGACAGAGAGTTTGATAGGAAGCACAAAAGAGATGCCATTACTTAATTTTGTTGGTGCCGCTTCAATACTCCAGACAAGCATTAAATGGACATTTACAAATGAAGCTTATGCTAGAACCTTACATCTAAATAAATTGCATTACACAGGTGGTAATAACGCAGGTACTCCTTTTGCTAAAATGCTAAAAAAAGAAAACATATGATAAATTAGAGTTGTGCATTTAAGCTTTGGATGAATGCAAATCATCCAATCGTCCGAATTTTGCTGATTCGTTGAGTCATTTGATATATGAACAGCCAAATACATTATTGGATGAAACGGATAAAAAACGAATGATTGCTTGAGGAAATGGATTTGTTCATTCATGCTGTTTGGCACTAAAAAAAGGTGCAGGAATGGGGGAAGTAGTTATATTGTTTGGTTAATAAGCTCCTTTGTTTGTAATAATGTATAGGGGATCTTACCATTTACTTGTCCATCGTGCCTGTCCAATCCTGCCATAGTATTACTAATAACTGATATTAGGGACAGCTGATCAGGCACTAAATGCTTGATTTTAGCCATACAGGAGTTGCATGTTCTTTTAATATTGAAAAATAGGTTCTTTAAATTGTTCGAATAACGGTAATGAATCAAAAGCCAACATTCGTCCAAACCGAATGCCTGCATGGACGAAATTTGGCCAAACTGAACATTTAAAAAATCTGAACCTAATCTTTCGGATGAAGCAAATTGTTCACCCGCGCACATTTCTACTAATTATATTAATAAAATAAACATAATAGAGAGGAATTTGGAGATATAAATTAAGACAATTACTGACATATTTAAAGAATATTACAAGAATTTACCACAGACATTGAATAGTCAACATGAAACAGATCTCTATATCTATGTAGAGAAAGCTGACCTTACTGTGATTCTTAAAAGAGTGGTAGAGACATTACCCTCCCCCAGCTCTGTTGATGAAGTTAAAATGGCTATTGAGGCTTTACTCTGAATCAAAAGCTCAGGTCTAGAATGCTTTTCAAATAAATATTCTAAAACATTTAAATATCTTTTAGTGCCACACCTCATGCATCTCTTTAATGCACTGGATGAGGGGGGGGGGGGGTATTTTTCATCAGAATTCTTAGAATCTCATATTTCTGGAATTCCTAAACCCAATAAAAACCCAACACTTCTAAGGAATTACAGGTCAATTTTTCTTTTGAATACTGATTTGAAAATATTCAAAAAAAAGTGGAAAAAACACCCTACTAGCGTGCAAACCCAATCGCATATTCTCATGTGTACTAACCCGGCATGAAAATATGAATATTTCACATTCCAATATTCTTCACATAGCAGTATATGTTCTATTTATTTATAAATACACATATATATATATATATATATACTGTGCCGCTACTTTATTAGGTACGGCTACCTTGCAGCGTGTTGAGCCTCCTTTAGCATATATTCATCTAGGCAACGGATTCAACAAGATGCAGAAAACGTGATGGAGGTATTGGGTACAATGTAGACATGAGTTTTTCACGCAACATCTGGATATTTGACGGAGGTGTAGGACTGCAGTGAATAGCCCTTTCCAGCTCATCCCAAAGATGTTCAATAGGATTGAGATCCAGGGACTGAGCGGGCCCCTGCTGCAAAGAAAAGTAATTGTCATGTTCCAGGAACCCTCCCATAGTAATGCAGGCTTTGTGCACTGGTGCATTATCCTGCTGGAAGTGACCATCTGCTTGAGGATAAACTGTCAACATGAACAGATGCACTTGGCCAGCAACAATGTTTAAGTATGTTGTGGCATTCTGATGTGAATCTAGGGGTATCAATGGACCCAACATGTGCCAGGAAAACATTACCCACCATAACACCGCCCCCACCACCTTGCAGTTTTTATCAGATATGACGGGTCCATGGTCTGGCTCACTATCGGCATTCCAATTCATCCCAAATGTGTTCAATGGGGTTGAGGTCATGGCTATAGGCAGGCCACTCAAGTTCCGCCACACCAAACCTGTTAAATCATGTCTTTATGGACCTCGCTTTGTGCACAGGGACAAAATCTTGCTGGAACACGAAAGGGTCTTCCCCAAACTGTTGCTTTAAAGTTGGAAGCACCTATTTTGTCTAAAATGTCTTTGTATCCTATAGCATTTAGATGAAGCTCCACTTGATATAGATGGTCTTAGCCCAAACCCTGAAAAAAAGCCCCAGACCATTAATCCTCCTTCATTAAATTTGAAAGTAGGCACCATGCATTCTGGTATGTAGCATTCTCCTGGCATCTGCCACAACCAGATTCTTCCATCAGACAGATAGTGAAGCATGACTCATCACTCCAGAGTCCAGTGGCAGCATGCCTTACACCACTCCAGCTGACACTTGGCATTGTGCATGTCAATATGAGGCTTGTGTACAGTTGCTCAGCCATGGAAACCCATGGAATCTCCCAATGCACAGTTCCAGTGCTGATTTTGCTTCAAGAGGCAGTTTGATGCAGCAGATGATAGCTGATTTTTATGGCCTTACTCTGTGTGGACGATTGTTGCTCCAAGATGCTTCCACTTCACAATAAGAGCAGTTGACTGGAGCAGATCTAGTAGAGCAGAAATTTCACAAACTGACTTGTGGCAAAAGTGGCATTCTATGGCAGTGTCCATGTTCAAAGTCACTGAGCTCTTCAGTATGTGGCATTGTCCACGTTTAAAGTCACTGACCTCTTCAGTACATAGAAGAGTCCACATTTAAAGCCACTGACCTCCTCTGTACGTGGCAATGTCCACGTTTAAAGTCACTGAGCTCTTCGATACAACCCATTATACTGCCATTATTTGCCAATAGAGATTTTATGGATGTGTGCAGGATTTTATGCACCTGCTAACAATGGGTGTGGCTAAAACACCTGAACTCAATAATTAGTAAAGGTATCCACATACTTTTGGGCATATATTGTGTGTGTATAATACCATGTATATATAAAGTCTTGCGGAGATGATTATTTTACCTGTGCTTTAGTTAAGAAATGAAAATTTGGTGGGAAAAAGAAAAAAGAAAGATATAATGAATATTTGACCTGTTAAAGGGTTCTTAAGGACTGGAGTTGAAAAAACATTGAGCTAGGTGATTGGGGAATATTCATGTCAGAAACAGAAGATTTGTACACAACATTCTGCATATATAGCATAGTATCTACCTTGATATTGTTGAAATATCCAGTGAAACCAAAAGCACCACATTTATTCACCTGTTTCATCAACTGTTGGTTTTAGAGAGTATGAAATAATACATATAATATAAATAAAATGCCCAGCACTAAACAAATAAAGAAAAATAATAAACAAAGTATTCATTAGAAGTAACAGGAAATCCTGAAATATCAATCTTTGTAAGTGTAAAGACTAAAAAAAAGTGGCTTAGAAGGAAGCTGTAAGAGAATTCACACACTTCTCCATTTGAGACCTCCTATTAAAGGGATATGTAACCCAACATTTTTGATTCTTGATTCAGATAGAGTGTGTCATTTAAAACCAGGGGCGGTTCTACACAGCGGCCCACAGGGGCCAGTGCCCCTGTAAAAATGTCCCTGGCCCCCCCTGTGCTGGCCACTGAGCTGACTGAAAAATACCGGACAAGATCAAGGCTATTTATCTGCTTCCCTGTCCCTGAAACGCTGTCTAGTCAAAGTGTGGGGTTAACAAAATGTAGTAAATATATACTGTATATGTATGTGT
This sequence comes from Bombina bombina, assembly GCF_027579735.1. Lineage (NCBI taxonomy): Eukaryota > Metazoa > Chordata > Amphibia > Anura > Bombinatoridae > Bombina > Bombina bombina. The sequence continues at coordinate 784,423,009 of NC_069504.1, read as the reverse complement.
ATGGATTTGTGTGTGTATATAATATATATATATATATATATATATATATATATGTGTGTGTGTGTGTGTGTGTGTATATATATATATATGTGTATGGTTGTGTGTGTGTATATATTTATGTGTGTGTGTGTGTGTGTATATATATGTGTATGGTTGTGTGTGTGTGTGTGTGTGTGTGTATATATATATATATATATATATGTGTGTGTATATGTATGTATGTATGTATGTATGTATCTATGTGTGTGTGTATGTATGTGTGTGTGCATGTATGTATGTGTATGTATATGTGTTTGTGTATGTATGTGTGTGTGTGTATGTATTTGTGTGTATGTACGTGTGTATATATGTGTGTGTATGTACTGTATATATGTGTGTATATATGTGTATGGATGTGTGTGTATATGTGTATGTATACATTTATACACACACACACACACACACATATATATATATATATATATATATATATATATATATATATATAATTTGTTTCTGTTTTTTAATGTGCCCCCCCTGATTAAACACTGGCCCCACCTTGGCCCCCCCAGTAAAATTTGTCTAGAACCGTTTAAAACTATTTTCCAATTTAATTTGATCTAATTTGCCTTGTACTCTTGCTATCCCTTTTTAACAGAATACCTAAGTGGGCTCAAAAGCAGCAAAGCACTACTGGGAGCTATCTGCTGATTGGTGGCTGCACATGCCCTTTCTCATTGATGTGATCACCTAGTTCCCAGTAGTGCATTAATGTTCCTTCAACATAGGTTACCAAGAGAGCAAAGCAGATGTGATATTAGAAGTAAATTGAAAAGTTGTTTACAATTGTTTGCTCTGAATCATGAAAGAAAAATTTGGGTTTCATGTCCCTTTAAGTCCCCACTATTTTAAACATATAGGCAGACAGTTATGCATGTTAGTTAAAAGCCTAAACATTAAACCTCCGCCAGATGCATGTCTTCAGCAACATTTTATGCCAGCTATGTGTCAAAATATTAGTGTTTAGAACATATCTCATGTAACAGACAATGTTTACATGCCGGCTATATATAGCATTAAAGCTTAAAGAGACAGTGCACAACAAATTTCATATAGCTGCACGTAATAGACACTACTATAAAGAAGAATATGCACAAATGCTGATCTAAAAATCCAGTATAAAACCTTTAAAAAACTTACTTAGAAGCTCCCAGTTTAGCACTGTTGATGAGGTTGACTGGGACACCCAATGAAAGGGGCTGGGAAAACTATAAGAGCAAACACTCCCCCCCCCCCCAATTCCCTGCATATGAAAAGACACATAACATAAACAGGAGCCTATAGGAGTCTGTAAATGTGTGTATGCATCTGACATGGTGGGGCTTGGTTAGGAGTCTGAAAACCAGCACAATGTTATTAAAAAATAAGCAGAACTATACATTGTTATTATTATTATCATTTATTTGTATAGCGCCTGCAAATTCCGTAGCGCTGGGTACAATGATAGGGGGTATACAATGACAACATTTTTGATAAAAATACAAAACATAAAACTAAATAAATCTGGTACAGGAGGAAGAGGGCCCTGCTCCGGAGAGCTCACAATCTACAGGTTTAGGGTGCAGAGACATAAGGTTGGGGTAGCTTGTTACATCAGTTGTAGTTGCAGTAGTGAGTCAGGCAGTTCATGTATTAGTTTGGTTCGGATGAGGGATGGAGGAGATATGGTACGCCTCTCTGAATAGTGTTACAAAAACACTTCCAGATGGGCTATATAAATAATAATAAAATCTAGTATACAATGTCCCTTTAACCCAGTTGCATACAACAATAACCCAGCTATATACTCAAATATTAGCTGTCAGACTAGGCTTATGTTACTTGCAGCTATTTTACCTTCTAATTCTGAAGCATTCTCATTTGTTTACTACCCTTTGAGGTAGAACCACCAAGTGTCCCTATTTGAGAGGGACAGTCCCTATTACTAAGCTGTTTCTGTGAAACAGTCATATGTCCCAATTAGCAGATTTTCCCTTAGCCCAACCCATAGGCCACCCAGACACACCCACAAACCACCTAAGCATGCCCGCCTACCAACCATCCGGACACGCCCATGGTGCGACCTACTATCCACCCGTGACCTTGCCCTCTCCCAAAATGTCCTTGCCCACAAAACCGTGACTCCCCACTCGACCTTCTGAGTCCCTAATACCGAGCCATAACTATTGGTATGTATGCTTTTAGGGGAGCCCCCAGCCATCCTAATTAGCATACATTTGTTTTTGGATATATAATAATACAGCATAACTCAGAAACTAAAGCTGATTGGACTGATTTTAATCAATCATTTATTTTAAAATTAGATTCAATCACACTTAGAATAAGTTTCAACATAAATGGTCTTTATTTCTATATTTTTTCTTTATTGTCTACATTGACCTGCTCCTTATAGGACCAGTAAATATAGTAGCTTTGCATAATCAACAAACACATGATAACAAGACAATGTAATAGCACTTAGTCTGAACTTCTTTCTGTCTATTTCCACTCCCCCTATATCATGTGAAAGCCATCAGCCAATCACAAATGCATATTCGTATATTCTGTGAATTCTTGCATAGCTCAGGAGTTAGTGACTCAATAAGTGTAAATATAAAAATACTGTGCACTTTTTGTTATTGGAAGTAAATTTGAAAGTTGTTCAAGATTGCAGCTCTATCTTAATCATGAGCGTTTAATTTTGACTTGAGTGTCCCTTTAAAAATTCTGGCCATGCCAGTAAAATACCAGCTTGGTGGCAACCCAATCCCCTTCAGTGGGCATGCCTGGTATCAGAGAAAATATATGAGAAATAACTGACTGCCAGTAATGATATATGAGAGCTACAAAATTGCAATTAAAGGGACATAAAACTGCTGTATACAACTAAAAATGGGCTGGCTCCTTAGCTTAGATTGCTGCTTTTTCAAACAAAGATAGCAAGAGAATGAAGACAATTTGATAATAGGAGTAAATTAGAAAAAAATAATATATTTTCTTATTTTTTAAAAAATATTATAATTAATCCATAGAATATATACGGAATATATATATTTTACAGTATGTTTAACAATTTTTAATCATTTATATAATTAAAAAAATATTTTATATCTAACATTTCAATAATGCGGCTAGTTTTGCATGTACGCTTACCTGACTGCGTTAAGATCTAAGTTGAGAAACACGATGCTCAAAACGCATATTTTACTTTCCTGTGTTCTTCACATAAAAAATAATGCAATTTTTTTATTAGAAAATATATATTTTTATATATATCTGATACCCTTCATGTAAAATGCATATCTATACCTATATATCTATAAGAAGAGATATGCAGGTATAGGTATGTACACATATATTTAGAAATATGTAAATATGTATATTTTAAAAATAAAAATAACATTATCTGGGCAGCGGAGCCAACAGCCGAAGCAGTCAGACGCACTTCTCTAGAGCTCCTGTATTATACCTTGAAATAATACCCTTATCTTGCAAGTGGTAACTCCCTCTGAGAGTTCTAGGACATTACAAAGTCATAGAGTACTGAAGAACTGAAATCAGAATTCTTCTATTTATATGTGACAACAAGAAAACTAGTATGGGAGTTCTACCTCAGCAGAGAGTCTATAGCAGAGATGCAAGTCGCCATCTTGGATCCCAGACGCTTTGCATTGTATGCTGTGAGTTTCTCTTCACTCAATCTGACCACTGCTACTTTGGGCATCGAGACTCCTAAAGAACATACCCCCCCCCCCCCAGTACACTGGAATAAGAGGCAGCTCCCCTTCATTGCTGGAGGTACAGTTCACGGACACGTTCTATTCACGCAGTTGCACTTTCCCACAATATGGCGGCTGCTATTACTAATGCGCTACGCATCTTAATGGCCACTCAGTACAAAGCTCTTCTACAGGAGATATGGTCTACTTTCAGCACAGACCAGAGTGGTCTAGCTGAATATAGAGAATAAACTGACAGTTTACCCCTTATTGATGCTCCAGACGGCCCACGTGTTGATATCCAGCTCATAAGAAATAATGGTTATGGTGTTGACCATGGCAAGGAAACATCTCTCTGCAAGCTTGTTCCTGAGGACTTCAGACAGGACACCAAAGCAACCTTCATGCCAGATTCTCAACATCAATTTGGTCCTCTCTACATAGTTAGATTTACATTACAATTACCCTTATTGCTCGTAAGGGGGGACATTGACCTGAAATCGGATTACTACCTGAGAGACACGGTACCTTACAGGAACATTCAGCAATGGTACAACCTAGCTTGTACTAGAGCAGGCAGAGGATAATCAACTATTATTTATAATTAAACCTGACTTAAGGCGGTAGAGCTAACATTTGTAGAATTGAAGATGTTAATACTGTTTAGTTATGCACTTTACCCTTAGCTGTGGAGACCTTTATTGTTGTTGTGCACTAATGTGTATTTTTATTTTATGACTTACTGCTGCTGGGGTTACTATGGTACTCAACATTGTAGAGCTATACTGTTCGTGTATGTTTTTGTATTATTTCTCGCACATAATCTATGTATCATACACTTATCGCATTACCCATAGCCAATGTGGTCTCTTTGTCTTGGGCTAGATGTTTCTACTATATCCTACTAGTCGTACTCCTAATATACTTGAGTCTTTTATAGGTGAAATCACAATTTCACTATTACACCATGGTGGCCATTTTTTCCCCCCTCAAATTAAAAGAGTTCAGCATATTATTAAGAAAATTACCTCACAGTGGCAACCAACAGATACGTGTCCCCAGACTTTCTTTTATAATTCCTAAGCTATGCCTATGTATATACAGTATAACTATCTTTAGCAGCCTTTAGGTGTAAGTATATTAAAGGGACACTCAATCAAAATTAAACTTTCATTATTCAGATAGAGCAAGCCATTTTAAACAACTTTCCAATTTACTTCCATTAACAAAATGTGCACATTATTTTTATATTTAAAATTTTTGAGTCACCAGCTCCTACTGAGCATGTGCAAGAATAAGTGTGTATGCATTTGTGAATGGCTGATGGCTGTCACATGATACGTGTATGCATTTGTGAATGGCTGATGGCTGTCACATGGTACAGGGGGAGTGGAAAAAGACATAACTTTTAAAATTGTCAGAAAAAAAAATATCTACTACTCATTTGAAGTTCAGACTAAGTGCTATTGCATTGTCTTGTTATCTTGCATTTGTTGATTATGCAAATCTACTGTGTTGACTGGTCCTTTCAGCAGTGTTTACCCGCTGACAAACTATCTTCAACTCAGCACAAATTTATATTTTAGCACTTTAGCTACATACTGTATTTTTATATAAATATTATCAGATGCTAGAAGTCCAAATTCATCAAATCCCCCAAGAGTGGCCGCTCTGTAACTACCATCTGACATAATCTTAAAGGCCCAGTTGCTCCAAGAGTGACCAGTCCAGTAATATACTATACTTTAACAGAAAAGCAAGGTTTCATTTATGTTTGTTCAATTTTCTTATTAGCATTTCAGATACTTATTGTTACCATAGATGTTCCACTTTAAGCTCTTAGTATACAGGTTAATAATCTCACACTGTTATTCCTAATGTAAGTGTTTGCTGTTCATCATCCTGGAGAGAGATGGAGTCTGTAAATCGCATATATACAATTGTGATAATGCCTGCTGTTTTCCAGCTCTTGGTTTTAGGTCTCCTACCTTTCTTGATAATGCATTGTCTTGCAAACAATACACATCCTATCTGTGAGTCTTAATGTGTTCGTACGAAAACCCCTTGTATACTGATTTGGAATTACAATCTTTAAAGGGACACTGTATCTCCCATTTAATGTGTTTCCAATGGTCCATTTTACCTTCATGGGTATATTTAGTTGTTTGAAAAACACTCCATTTCCTTTAATTTATTTGAAATAGCTGCTTTTGACTGCTATATCGCCTGTTATACTTAAAATAGAACTAACAAAGTTTTTCCGTAGAAATGCTAGGTAAACATGAAACAGTAGCACTAATTTGTCTCCTAGTGGGGGTTGGTGGGATATAGGAGAAAGAGAGAGATTCTGTATCTGAAATAGCTGGTTGTGCTCATTCAACTCCCAAGCCATATTTAGTATTCAAATACCCAGGGGCGTAACTAGAAACCACAGGGCCCAGATGCAAGAATATAAGAAGAGCAGCAACCCATAAGAAAGAAAAAAAAAGTTTGATTTTTTTTTGGGGGGGGGGGGGGGTTTGTGCAGAAGCTGTTGGGCCCCCTTGAGGGGTGGAACTCCTGGGCCCAGTCGCAGTTGCAGCCTCTGCATCCCTGGTAGAGTTCCGCCCATACCATTACCTAACATTGATAACATTAGCAGGTCTGCTTCACTTGCTTGCTCAGCCCATTGTTATGGGTGTGTCCTGGAGAACAATAGGTGATTGGTTTAATGAGCAAAATTGTCTATTTCAAATACAAAAATGAAAATGAAGGAACAATTTCTCATAAATGTAATACTCTGGAATAGGTATAACAACTAATTTGGAACACATTAAGAGGAAACACATTTTATAATACAATATCCCTCTAAGCTGCAATTGGCAAGAGGAAAATAATAGCATTTGTAGATAGCATTCTACAACAAAGTATCTACCATAAAACCATTATAAAATATATATGTAACCACATTCATTAACACTTTTTTGTGCCTATGTGAGTTAGGTGTATACTTCATATTTGTACACCAGATCTATAATCTATAATACGATATGTGTAAGTAATTGCTTATTGTCCTGCAGGTGAAAGAGTAGGCTGTCTGACAGTAGTAATCAAGACCAATGAAGTTCTTCTTGGAGTTTGCTCACAGTTAGAGATACTTGCCCGAAGCAAATGGTCAGCACCCCCTGCAGTTGGAGCACGTATTGTAGCCACAATCCTTAACAATTCATTTTTTTATGCTGAATGGTGAGTAGAATCTCTTTTGCTTATGAACAAGGGGTTATGATCCCAAGCTGAAGGGTAGTATATTCAGTATGGAAACACTTCTTTACAGAAAGGGTGATTTATTCATGGAATAAACTTCCACAAGAGATAGTAATGATAAACACTGTGAGGGGACTTTAAGATTGCCTGGGATAAGCATAAGGCTATCCTATGAACTAGATACGTTTATACTTTTAGGAAATACAGGCAGACTTGCTGTGTCTATGGCTCTTATCTGCCGTCAATACCTATGTTGCTATGTTTTGCATTAAAAAAGGGGGTACAGATCATATTTTACAATATATCTCAATGGTGATTATAATTTAAGAGCTGAAACAGGAGAATTGCTTAAATCTTTATTTTTAGTGTTCTGAAATAACAATAAAATGGTGTTAAATCTCTCACAGGATCTGAGTTTTAGGTTTTCAATTAAAGAGGCATTAATCCCCAATAATACTTTAATGTGTTAAAATGGTTTATATTGAACCCTTGCTTGCCTATAACAATGTATTCAACCTCTACAAATGGTAAAGCACATAGGTTAAAGGGACAGTCTAGTATAAATTAAACTTTCATTATTCAGATAGGACTTTCCATTTAATCAACTTTCCAATTTACTTTTATCATCAAATTTGCTTTTTTCTCTTGGTATTCTTAGTTTAAACTAAACATAGGTAGGCTCATATGCTAATTTCTAAGCCTTTGAGGGCTGCCTCTTATCACATGCTTTTTAAATCTCTTTTCAACACAAAGAGTACAAAAGTAGATAACACTGTGTTCAGGCACAGGGGGTTATTTAAGATTTAGCACAAAACAATGCTAAATGCAAGACAATAGATACTAAACAGTCACAGTCATGTGATCAGGGGGCTGGAAGAAGGTTCCTAGATACAAGGTAATCACAGAGGTAAAAAGTATATTAATATAACTGTGTTGCTTATGCAAAACTAGGGAATGGGTAATAAAGGGATCATCTATCTTTTAAAACAATAACAATTATATGGTAGACTGTCCCTTTAAGTCAGCGCTAAATTAGCAATAAACAGCTATTCACTGCAACATTTCTTACTTGAGCTTCTCCTTTTTAAAAATACACCTACCAAATTACTGTCTTATTTTTAAGTGGATCTAAAAGTAATTTGATATTAAACAATTTCACTCTAATTCTGATGCATTAATTAGAACCCCATCTATAAAATAAGAACATGTTTTACAGTCTTAAATGGTACAATTTATCAGCATAAAAATAACTATGCACATTGTACCATGCCAACTCCCGGCAGGAAGAAATCCATAAGATGCTGAATAATAACAGTCAGTTTGTTTGGGGCCAAGTTCCATGCAATTAAAATTATTAATCAATTCAGAATAAGTGGCTTAAATGTAAATAATGCAATGTAATTAAAACATATATTTATCTAAAAGGACAAAATAAATGAGGTTTTAGTTTAAAATTGACACAAGCTACATACAATGTCAATTTTACTGTAAAACCACTAGATGGCAATAGAGGACAATCTTACATGAGCCTAGATTTGTAATTTGATCCGCATGCATGCATAGTTTTAAAATAACTGTTCTCCCCAATATTAAACAAACTCCTTTACAATTGGCCTCCAAAATATAGGGGTCCATTTCATTTCTTTAAAGGGGCAATCTGGTCAAAATTAAACTGCCATGATTCTGATTGGGCATGCAATTTTAAACAACTTTCCAATTTACTTTTATCATCAAATGTTCTTTGTTCTCTTGGTAATCTTTGTTGAAAGCTAACCCTAAGTAGGCTTATATGTTAATTTATTTTTTCAAAGCTAGAGGGTGTTAGTTCATGTGTGCCATATAGATAACTCACTCACGTGGAGTTACCTAGGAGTCAGCATTGATTGGCTAAAATGCAAGTCTGTCAAAAGAACTGAAATAAGGGGGCAGTCTGCAGAAGCTTAGATACAAGGTAATCACAGAGGTAAAAAGTATATTAATATAACCATGTTGGCTTTGCAAAACTAGGGTATGGGTATTAAAGGGGATTTTCTATCTTTTTTAAACAATACAAATTGTGGAGTAGATTGTCCCTTTAAACATGATTTATCTAACAAAAATACCCATAGACTGTAATGGTGATATTCTGTAGAAAATCATTACATTATTTATTTATTTTTAAAAATAGGAAAATCCCATAGTTTCTCAATATTCTACCACATAGGCTCATTAAATTATCAGGATTGTTTTATGTAAATCTAAAGCATTCTTGAATTCCCTTGCTTTATTTGTCCCCTCCCCTCTTGAATGATTCTCCATGTATTAACTACCTTTTGTGCATTTGTGGTTTGCTTCTGAATCTGATACCCTTTCATTTCAAATATGACCTGTAGGCCTGGTACTATTACTTTTATGAAATATACATTTTTATTTCCTTACTGAATTTGTTCCCACCACCACCCTCGGAAGTCTGTAATTGCCCTTTAAGTAATTGATGTTTTTAAATAATCAACTTGTGTGTTTATATGCTACATGTTTAACTGCTAATGCAAAGTATTATGGGAGAATTGCTTTTTAGGTAAATACTCTGATTAAAACTGGATAATATTTGTTTCCATTGAATATTTCTGTTTGCATTCTATCAAAATACTAAATACCTGCTGTTAATGTTAAAAGTAAACATGTTACACTGGTGAAGATTTGTTTCATACATTCGGTTTGACTGAATTTCGTCCATGCAGGTATTCGGTTTAGACGAATATTGATTTCGGACTACTTATGATTATTTCCAATGGGAACAGCTCCTGTATGACTAAAATACAGCATTTAGTGCCTGACCGGCTGTCCCTAACATCAGTCATTGGGACTACTAAGGCAGGATTGGACAACTTAATCCCTTACCGACCAAGGATGTACAGGGTACGTCCTACAAAAACTGTCACTTAATGACCAAGGACGTACCCTGTACGTCCTCAGGGTTTTCAAGCTTCAGGTTATTGCAGTAATGCCTCGATATTGAGGCATCGTGCAATAACCTTTTTTAAGCATCCGATGCAGAGAGAGCCACTCTGTGGACCTCTCTGCATCGGCCAGCGATGGTGCCGATCGTTGGTGGGTGGGAGCCATAGCAGGAAGGCCAGTGGGCAGCCCATCACTGGTGCGTGCCCCGGATCCTGTTCCTGAGTGTCCAGGAGTGTGCAAGGAGGCGGGGGCAGGGCTTGGGAGTGCACGTTCATGTGCACGGACATCAACATATGCCGAAGGAGGGAGAGGGAAAGAGAGAGGGAGGGGGGGGGGAATTGTTTTGAAAGGGATCCGGGATGAGGAGGGGCTAGGGTATTGAGGGGGGAAGCTACATTACAGAAAATGGGGTGTTAAAATATATTTTGGGAAAAAAGGGGCAATTTTGTAAGTAAACTGGGTACTGGCAGGCAGTACCTAAGATGGCGGCCAATAGGTCGAGGGGGGAAGCTTAGAGAGCTGTTTGGGGGGGATGAGGGAGGTTGGGGGATCCTACAGTTCATATAAAATATATATTTTAAAAAAAAATGTACTTAAAGGGACAGTATATGGTAAAATTGTTTCTCCCTTAATGTGTTTCTAATTACTTTTTAACCAGCTGCAGAGTATAAAATGTATGAAAATTTGTTTTTAAGGTTTATTTGTGTATATGAAGTAGCTGTTTTTGTGTTTTGAAGCCACAACCTAATAAAATGGGTTGAGCTTGTAGATATAATCAGAGCTCATTACTTCATTACATTGTGTACTTATACAAACTTCTTTATCTTATATCTGCTCATAAACCAATCACCAAAACTTGGAGAGAACAATGGAAAATTAACATTTTATTACCTTATCTCTTCTATAACCCACTGGGAGTGTAATTTCTTTTACTGGCTGTGTTTACACAGCTTGGCCTTGAGGCCAAAAACTTTCAGAATAGGTGGGGATATCACAGGCTAAATCAACTATTTCAAATGCAAATATAAGGGTAATAGAAATACTTGTAAACAATTTAATACACTCCAGCAGGTAAAGTGGATCATTGGGAACAAATTAAAGGGGAGAATTTTTTTGAGTAAACTGTCCCTTTAAGATGGTGGTGACAATTGCGAGAAGGGGGAGGGAAGAGAGCTGTTTGATGGGAGTCAGGCAGGGATCAGAGGGTGGGATGTGTCAAGTGGGAAGTTGATCTCTACACTAAAGCTAAAATTAACCCTACAATCTACCTAATTAACACCTTAACTGCTGGGCATAATACAAGTGATAAACCTAAAGTTAGTGAAAAAGTAAACGATTTTTGTTATTTAATCAGATTTGGTGGTGAAACGGTGGCATTAAATATACCAAAATGGGTCTAGATTAATACTTTGGGTTGTCTACTAAAAAAAAAAATATACATATCAAGAGATATTCAGGGATTCCTGACAGATATCAGTTTTACAATGTAACTATCACTAATTTTGAAGAATAAAATTGGGTTGGAAATAGCAAAGTGCTACTTGTACTTATTGCCCTATAACTTGCAAAAAAAGCAAAGAACATGTAAACATTGTGTATTTCTAATCTCAGGACAAAATTTATAAACTATTTAGCATGGGTGTTTTTTGGTGGTTGTAGATGTGTAACAGATTTTGGGGGTCAAAGTTAGAAAGAGTCTGTTTTTTAAAAAAATGTCCTCATATTTTATATTTTTTTTATAGTAAATTATAAGATATGATAAAAATAATGGTATCTTTAGAAAGTCCATTTAATGGCGAGAAAAACGGTATATAATATGTGTGGGTACAGTAAATGAGCAAGAGGAAAATTACAGCTAAACACAAATACTGCAGAAATGTAAAAATAGCCCTGGTCCTTAAGGGTAAGAAAATTGAAAAATGGTCTGGTCACTAAGGGGTTAAAAGGCATAGCAACATTTCAGGCATCTCCACCCTTAATCATGTATAAAGGAATAGTCATGATTCAGATAGGGCATGCAATTTTAAGCAACTTTCAAATTTACTCCTATGATCAATTTTTCTTTGTTCTCTTAGTATCGTTATTTTAATGTAAGCTTAGGGGCCTTTCCATTTTTGGTTCAGCAGCTGGGAAGCGCTTGCTTATTGGTGGCTACATTTAGAGACCAATCAGAAAGGGCTACCCAGATGCTAAACCAAAAATGGGCCCTCTTCAAAGCGTACATTCTTGCTTTTTCAAATAAAGATACCAAGAGAACGAAGAAAAATTGATAAAAGGAGTAAATTAGAAAGTTACTTAAAATTGCACGCTTTATCTGAATCATTAAAGTTTAATTTTGACAAGACTATTCCTTTAATAAATCTGCTTATTTTTATACAAAAAAAACATCATTCATTTAAAAACACATTACCGGAATACTTAAAGTAAATTTGTAATCCTATGCCACCATCTAGTGGCCATTTCAAATATTGCCCATATTTTTTTTTTTATTTATCTTCAACAATTTTATCTCCTATTATAGTATATCTAAATATGTTTAAGGAAAGTAAGTTACATACGTAGACCATGTCAGACACCTGTGTCATTTAATTTTTATATAAAAAGGACATCAAATTAGCCAACTACGTTGGAGGGTGATTGGTCAAGTACGGCTTTTAAGATGTTGGGGTGATAGATAAAAGCTTCTTAAACCAACAGCAGGAGTTATATTGGATTTACTAATTAAATACTATGTCACCAAAAGGTTTAAATAGAGATTTTGACTATTCTGTATTTTTGTAATATAAATTTGGGGTACTGACTATGTTGAATTTGAAAAGTAGGGCTTGGGTAGGATTTGGCCCTCTTGTGCAACTTGCTTTCCTTAAATATATTTTAATATGAGATTCAATTGTTGAAGATAAATAAAATAAAAATATCTGCAATATTTGGAATGGCCACTAGATGGCGGCTGAGGCCAACAAATGTGCAATAAGTATTCTGATAATTTACTAGATTATGATTGGATCAGTATTTTGTGCTCCTGCTCGTACCTTAACTACGCTTGAAGAAAGCTTTTTGCTGCACCTTCTTTTGCTTGATGATCCACCCTCTTTCTGTGGCTCATGTAACAGAAATATTCTTCCGGTCACAGGCTACCAAAGCATGACAAGTGGTTGTGGACTGCTTGCCACTCCATGACCATGCAAACTGGATATGATATTTTATGGGCAATGGGTATATTGAAAAATTAATTATTTGTATATATATATACTGTATATATATATATATATATATATATATATATATATATATATATATATATATATATATATGTAACTGTATGACACTCTCCTGTCTCTTTAGAGATCCATTCTACTAGTGATACCATGTCAGACTCTGTGACCGCAAAGGGAAGAGTCAGTTTGTTCAGCTCTAGGTAGTCCAATACAGGACAATCAGGCACATTAAATGGGCTGACCTCTGGATGAATAACACCTGCCTGCAATAACACATAGTTGGTCTCTCCAATTTCCTTGTGCTCCCCCAGCAGTCTGCACTGTTTCAGACACACTGTGGTAGCAGGAAGGATATAAACACTGGTTCAGCCTGACCCCATTCAGTTGGCTTTACTGCTCTGATCTGTTGTGTGCTGTGGGTGAACCACCACCTGTGCAATAAAATCTGTATCCCCTCCTAGACTCACTTCAGCTCCTGTATTCACAAGAGCTAACATTTCTGGGGGTCTGCTCTGATTTCCCCACCACACCCTATTTTGCAAATATTGGCTTTTGTCCCTTGCAACTATGTGTATCCAGACATCCAAACTCTCCCGGAAACTCCGGGAGTCTGCCGCATTGAACTAGCGGCTCCCTGACACCCGCAAACTAAACACAGTATCCTGGAAACTGGGCCTGCGGGCTGGGGGAGGCATCAGAGCAGCTACATCACATATCGACTGCCCTCCTGTTCTGTCACCATGACCGTGATGAGCCGGTGGGTGAGTGCACTTATTGTGCTGTATTTGGGAATCAGATGTATCCGGGGGGAAGGGGGGTACCTCCCTGAAATTAGTTTTTGCAGGTTGGGATCTCTGTGTATCCAGGGATTGGCCATGCCAATCTAATGGAAAGGGCACCACACGCCCCTTGAGTCAGCCTGCTAATGTCCCTTTGACACATTCACCAGATCATCCAAGGGATAGAGTAAGGGAGGGGCTGTCTATTTTGTTTACCTTTTGCGCGTCTGCCTTTATCTCAGTGAACTGCTGGTGCGGCTTAAGAGTTTCCATTTTTTCAGTAATTCAGCTGTTGTTTTTTTTTAAATCTATTTCTTCCTTACCAAGCCCAGCAGATCTGTCCACGCCTGTTTCCTAGACACTTTTACTTTATGTGTAAAAGTATCCTGCTCAATAGTTGCACAAAACACATCAAAAATACATTGAAAAATAGAATTTATGCTTACCTGATAAATTTCTTTCTCTTTTGATGTATCGAGTCCACGGATTCATCCATACTTATGGGATATTCTCCTTCCCTACAGGAAGTGGCAGAGAGAGCACCCACAGCAGAGCTGTCCATATATCTCCTCCCTTAGCTCCACCCCCCAGTCATTCGACCGAAGGCTAGGAAGAAAAAGGAGAAACTATAGGGTGCAGTGGTGACTGAAGTTTTTTAAATAAAAATATACTACCTGTCTTAAATAGACAGGGCGGGCTGTGGACTCGATACATCACAAGAGAAAGAAATTTATCAGGTAAGCATTAATTCTGTTTTCTCTTGTAAGATGTATCGAGTCCACGGATTCATCCATGCTTATGGGATACCAATACCAAAGCTTTAGGACACGGATGAAGGGAGGGACAAGACAGGTACCTTAAATGGAAGGCACCACTGCTTGTAGAACCTTTCTCCCAAAAATAGCCTCCGAAGAAGCAAAAGTATCAAATTTGTAAAATTTGGAAAAAATATGAAGCGAAGACCAAGTCGCCGCCTTACAAATCTGTTCAACAGAAGCCTCATTTATAAAAGCCCATGTGGAAGCCACTGCTCTAGTAGAATGAGCAGTAATTATTTTAGGAGGCTGCTGGCCAGCAGTCTCATAAGCCAAACGGATGAAGCTTTTCAGCCAAAAGGAAACAGAGGTAGCCGTAGCCTTTTGACCTCTCCGTTTACCAGAATAAACAACAAACAATGAAGATGTTTGACGGAAATCTTTAGTTGCTTGTAAGTAGAACTTTTAAGCACGAACCACATCAAGATTGTTCAACAGACATTCCTTCTTTGATGAAGGATTAGGACACAGAGAAGGAACAACAATCTCCTGATTGATATTCCTATTAGAAACAACCTTAGGAAGAAACCCAGGTTTGGTACGCAAAACCACCTTATCTGCATGGAAAACTAGGTAAGGTGAGTCACACTGTAAAGCAGATAACTCAGAAACTCTTAGAGCCGAAGAGATAGCTACTAAAAACAAAACTTTCCAAGATAGAAGCTTAATATCTATGGAATGCATAGGTTCAAATGGAATCCCTTGAAGAACATTAAGAACCAAATTTAGGCTCCATGGTGTAGCAACAGGTTTAAATACAGGCTTGATCCTGACCAAGGCCTGACTAAACGCTTGAACGTCTGGGACATCTGCCAGACGTTTGTGTAAAAGAATAGACAAAGCAGATATTTGTCCATTTAAGGAACTAACTGATAATCCCTTCTCCAATCCTTCTTGGAGAAAGGACAAAATTCTAGGAATCCTAATCTTACTCCATGAGTAACCCTTGGATTCACACCAACAAAGATATCTGCGCCAAATCTTATGATAGATTTTCCTGGTGACAGGCTTCTAGCCTGAATCAGGGTATCAATGACCGACTCAGAGAAACCACGCTTTGATAGAATCAGGCGTTCAATCTCCAAGCAGTCAGACGCAGAGAAGTTAGATTTGGATGCTTGAATGGACCTTGGATTAGAAGGTCCTGCCTCATTGGCAGAGTCCACGGTGGAACAGATGACATGTCCACCAGGTCTGCATACCAAGTCCTGCGTGGCCACGCAGGTGCTATCAGAATCACCGAAGCTCTCTCCTGCTTGATTCTGGCAACCAGACGTGGGAGGAGAGGAAACGGTGGAAATACATAAGCCAGATTGAAGGACCAGGGCACTGCTAGAGCATCTATCAGTACCGCCTGGGGATCCCGGGACCTGGACCCGTAACAAGGAAGTTTGGCGTTCTGTCGGGACGCCATCAGATCCAATTCTGGTGTGCCCCATAGCTGAGTCAGCTGGGCAAATACCTCCGGATGGAGCTCCCACTCCCCCGGATGAAAAGTTTGACGACTTAGGAAATCCGCCTCCCAGTTCTCTACCCCTGGGATATAGATTGCTGAGAGATGGCAAGAGTGATCCTCCTCCCATCGGATTATTTTGGTTACCTCCATCATCGCTAGAGAACTCCGTGTTCCTCTTTGATGATTGATATAGGCTACAGTCGTGATGTTGTCCGACTGAAATCTGATGAATTTGGCCGCAGCTAGCTGAGGCCATGCCTGAAGCGCATTGAATATCGCTCTCAGTTCTAGAATGTTTATCGGGAGGAGAGATTCCTCCAGAGACCATAAGCCCTGTGCTTTCAGGGATTTCCAGACTGCAACCCAGCCTAGCAGGCTGGCATCTGTCGTTACTATGAGCCACTCTGGCCTGCGGAAACACATTCCCTGAGACAGGTGGTCCTGAGACAACCACCAAAGAAGAGAATCTCTGGTCTCTTGGTCCAGATGCAGTTGAGGAGATAAATCTGCATAATCCCCATTCCACTGTTTGAGCATGCATAGCTGCAGTGGTCTGAGGTGTAGGCGGACATAAGGAACTATGTCTATTGCCGCTACCATGAGTCCGATTACCTCCATACACTGAGCCACTGATGGCCGAGGAATGGAATGAAGAGCTCGGCAAGTGATTAAAAGTTTTGATTTTCTGACCTCTGTCAGAAATATTTTCATTTCTACCGAGTCTATAAGAGTCCCTAGGAAGGAAACTCTTGTGAGAGGGACGAGAGAACTCTTTTTTATGTTCACCTTCCATCTGTGAGATCTCAGAAAAGCCAACACGATGTCCGTGTGAGACTTGGCTAGCTGGAAAGTCGACGCCTGAATTAAGATGTCGTCTAGATAAGGCGCCACTGCTATACCCCGCGGTCTTAGAACCGCCAAAAGGGACCCTAGCACCTTTGTGAAAATTCTGGGAGCCGTGGCCAACCCAAAAGGAAGGGCCACAAACTGGTAATGCCTGTCCAGAAAGGCGAATCTGAGGAATTGATGATGATCTCTGTGAATAGGGATGTGTAGATACGCATCCTTTAAATCCACGGTAGTCATATATTGACCCTCCTGGATCAGAGGAAGAATAGTCCGAATAGTCTCCATCTTGAAAGATGGTACTCTGAGGAATTTGTTTAGAATTTTGAGATCCAAGATCGGTCTGAAAGTTCCCTCTTTTTTGGGAACCACAAACAGGTTGGAGTAAAAACCTAGCCCTTGTTCCGCTCTTGGAACTGGGCGGATCAC
Source organism: Bombina bombina (assembly GCF_027579735.1). Lineage (NCBI taxonomy): Eukaryota > Metazoa > Chordata > Amphibia > Anura > Bombinatoridae > Bombina > Bombina bombina. The sequence goes on along the minus strand of NC_069504.1, from coordinate 784,405,546 downwards.
TCCCATGGTATGTAGGTCTTCTACACAGCGTAAGAACGCCTCTCTCTTTGTCTGGTTTGCAGACAGTTGAGAAATGTGAAATCTCCCCCTTGGGGGGGAGTCTTTGAAGTCCAGAAGATATCCTTGGGACACAATTTCTAAAGCCCAGGAATCGTGAACATCTCTTGCCCAAGCCTCAGCGAAGAGAGAGAGTCTGCCCCCTACTAGATCCGGTCCCGGATCGGGGGCTACCCCTTCATGCTGTCTTAGAGGCAGCAGCAGGCTTCTTGGCCTGTTTACCTTTGTTCCAAGCCTGGTTAGGTCTCCAGACTGTCTTGGATTAGACAGAATTCCCCTCTTGCTTTGCTGCAGGGGAAGCTGAAGCGGGACCTTTGAAGTTCCGAAAGGAACGAAAATTATTTTGCTTGGTCCTCATCTTATTTGTTTTATCCTGAGGGAGGGCATGGCCTTTCCCTCCAGTGATGTCTGAAATAATTTCTCTCAGTGTAGGCCCGAATAGGGTCTTTCCTTTGAAAGGGATGTTCAACAACTTAGATTTTGATGACACATCAGCAGACCAGGACTTAAGCCATAACGCCCTGCATGCTAAAATGGCAAAACCTGAATTCTTTGCCGCTAATTTAGCCATTTGGAAAGCGGCATCTGTAATGAAAGAATTAGCCAACTTAAGGGCCTTAATTCTATCCATAATATCCTCTAATAGAGTCTCCACCTGGAGAGCCTCTTCTAGAGCCTCAAACCAGAAAGCAGCTGCAGTAGTTACAGGAACAATGCATGCAATAGGTTGGAGAAGAAAATCTCGATGAACAAAAATTTTCATTAGGAGATCCTCTAATTTTTTATCCATAGGATCTTTGAAAGCACAACTGTCTTCGATAGGTATAGTTGTACGCTTAGCAAGAGTAGAAATAGCTCCCTCCACCTTAGGAACAGTCTGCCACGAGTCCTGTATGGTGTCAGATATGGGAAACATTTTCTTAAAAACAGGAGGGGGAGCGAACGGAATACCTGGTCTATCCCACTCCTTAGTAACAATAGTCACAATCCTCTTAGGGACTGGAAAAACATCAGTGTAAACAGGGACCTCTAAGTATCTGTCCATTTTACACAATTTCTCTATGACCACTATAGGGTCACAATCGTCTAGAGTAGCTAATACCTCCTTGAGCAATAAGCGGAGGTGTTCAAGCTTAAATTTAAAGGCCGTCATATCAGAATCTGTCTGAGGGAGCGTCTTTCCTGAATCAGAAATCTCTCCCTCAGATAACAAATCCCTTACCCCTACTTCAGAACATTGTGAGGGTATATCGGATACGGCTACTAAAGCGTCAGACGGCTCAGCATTTGTTCTTAACCCAGAGCTGTCACGCTTTCCTTGTAAACCAGGCAGTTTGGAGAAAACCTCTGTGAGAGTTTTATTCATAACTATGGCCATATCTTGTAAAGTAAATGAATTTGACGCATTAGAGGTACTTGGCGTCACTTGTGCGGGCATTACTGGTTGTTACACTTGGGGAGAGCTAGATGCTAAACCCTCATTTCCTTCTAACTGAGAATCATCTATTGCAATATTTTTAAGTGCTAAAATATGCTCTTTATAATTTATAGACATATTAGTGCAAGTGGGACACATTCTAAGAGGGGGTTCCACAATGGCTTCTAAACACATAGAACAAGGATTTTCCTTGGTGTCAGACATGTTAAACAGGCTAGTAATGAAACAAACAAGCTTGGAAAACACTTTAATCAAAGAAAATAACACTTTAAAAAAAAACGGTACTGTGCCTTTAAGAGAAAAAAAGCTGCACAAACTCTGCAAAACAGTGTAAAAAAGTTTTTTCCTATAAGTGTCACCAGTAACTATGAGCCCTTTATGCAAGCTTGGATTCCTCTTTTACTGAATACAGCTTACCTTTCCCTCATGGGGATATTGCCAGCCTTTTCTAGAAATAACACAGTCTGTCTAGAAAAAAATAGACTGAACATACCTTAATGCAGTTTAGCCTGCAAACTGTTCCCCCAACTGAAGTTTTCCTGTACTCTTCAGCCCTTGTGAGAACAGCAGTGGATCTTAGTTACAAAATGCTAAGATCATCCTCCTCCTTGCAGAAATCTTCATCCCTTTTCTGCCAGAGAGTAAATAGTACACACTAGTACCATTTAAAATAACAAACTTTTTCTTGAGAAAATAAAAACTAACATTTTTGTCACCACACTCCCTTTGCCCTTCCTAGCAGTTAAGCAGGCAGAGAGAATGACTGGGGGGTGGAGCTAAGGGAGGAGCTATATGGACAGCTCTGCTGTGGGTGCTCTCTCTGCCACTTCCTGTAGGGAAGGAGAATATCCCATAAGTATGGATGAATCCATGGACTCGATACATCTTACAAGAGAAAGTATAGTTACTCTCATAATAACACTGAAAAAAAATATATTTTTTTAAAAATTGCATAAAAATGTTTCTAAGGACTCAAAGATATACATACATATACATCTCTAAATGTGTAGGTATATGTTTGTGTTTTTTTTATAAATATATATATATATGTATGTGTGTGTGTATATATGTATTTATACATATAGACACATATAAACACATAAATACAAATACATAAGAATATGTTGCAATTTTAGAATAAAGAGGCGGAGATTGTTCTGGTGCAACACATTTATTTTGTGATTCTCATCTGAAACAGATAAATAACTCTGCTTTACTTTGGGCACTCTGGTGCTATGTCTCTTGGCTGCATTCAGTGCTTGCTTCAGGATTACTGAACCACTGACTATATATAACATTATAATATAAATTATTATTATACATTCTCTTTTCCATGAACAATTGGTGCAAACATATCTGGAATTAAACAAGTCTATGCAGCATAATGCACTATTGGAGTATACTGCATAATAATAACATTCTGCATAACTTCTTCACAAATAAAACATATTTTGAACTGATTCTGGATACCGGAGTTGCTTTGACATAGGGTCTCTATTGTTTTACTAGCCTTAGCCCGCTTCATAATTCGGCCATATTGATTTCAACAGGTGGCTGCAGCAATTTCATTTAACAACCTGTTTAACCAGGCGGACTCAACAGAATATAACAAACTGACTCTGCCTTTTATTTTATTAACCTGTCGCCATCCATGCTAATGGAGCGAATAAACCATACAGATGTTAATACAGTTACTGCAGTTTACTGCAGTTTACCATACACATTATACAAGGCCTGTTATAGCAATTGATCTGCAGAGGTCTGACTTAATAAACTACATTCTATACAATATTATTTCATATTTAAATAACTCTTAATAACATTTCATTAACTGTTATACTTCGATGCTATTCTGCCTTCCTGAAACAGATAAATAACTCTGCTATGTCTCTTGACTGCATTCAGTGTTTGTGTTCTGTTGAAAAGTCCAAGAAATCGAAAACTGCAAGATGACGTCATGTTCGGTGACTCTTCCATTTTCACTATCTGTTTTTGCCTCTGTCTGGGGGGGCGCACCACCGATCCTCTGGCAACGCCCCCCTTGAACCCCCCAGGTGGAGTCAAAATAGATAGTAAAGATAGGTGATTACAGTCCAATCTGATTGGCCTGTGTCTCCGTGTATTGATTCACCGGAAGTGACGTAATCTTTCAGTTTTCGATAGAACACTTGCTTCAGAATTACTGAACCACTGAGGCGTTTCCATGGTAACAATTACAGTTACTGTGGCTGAGAACATAACGATCGCCACCTGCTGGTAGGAGGTTAAAACAGCAGCACAAGAACTATGGACAATGTAGTAATTAATTTGTCAATAATAACAAATAAAAAAATGTTTAATACAATTGCTTAATACTCAATTCTGCATAATGTATTCTTTTGGGGTGAAATTAGTTGAATACCCTTTTAATACACAGAGTGTCACATATACATATATAGACATATATAAGTGCATTGGAGCCATCTGCAGTCAAAAGGCATATAAAGGCATATTTATGCAATATTTATATTTAATAACGTGTTTAACAATGTAATGTAAATATTTCACATTCCAGTGTTCTTCACACAGAATATGTTCTAAGTTCTAAGTATTTATAAATAGATATATATATATATACTTTAGCAACAGAGAACTTCCCAAGCTGTCAATGGTGTCACAGAAGATATCATAACTTGGTTAACACTTTGCAAATACAGCTCTTGCAGGCACATGAACAGTCAATGTGGTGGAATAAATCTCTCAGTATGATGTGGAGCACTACACACCCCCAAAACAAACTAGACCAAGGGCATCCACTAAAGCGGAATAGGGTGTAACATAACACTCACCCTTCTGCCGATGTCTTCCGCTGGAGAACAGTCACTCACCCGGTGTGTAAATATGGGAACCAAAAAAGGCGCAGCTCCTATCTTCAGCGTGTGTCCGCCGTTACTGCTGCCGCTCCAAACATTTCTCCCAAACACGCCGGGGTCTGACGTCAGCATAAGGTAGGGGGTGTGTGTGAATCCTCCAACCGCTATTCGTGATACCGGATCTTCCAGACTTCAGCTGTGCCGATGCAGGCCAATAGAGAACCAAGAACGGGTACTGTCTCTGATAGAGATTGCAGGAGGGATTCCTTGTAATCCCAGGTAAGGCAATGAACAAAGAGAAGGCGCAACCTCTTACAGATAAAAGTAAAACTTCTTTATTGCGTAACGGATAAAATTCCAGCAGCTGGGAAACATGATACAAGGTGCAGGGTCTGATTAGTTTCGGCTTGTGGCCGTAATCATAAACCTAACACACCATAAAACAAAATTAGTTTAAAAAGGATTCACTACTCTCTAATTGGTTAATTGACATAAGGGGTTGGAATTCATGTTTACAAATTTAACACTTGAAGTACCATGAATAATCACCTTAAACATAGTAGCACATACTTTTCTACTTAACATAGACATCAAAAATAAATTTAAATAGTCATTGGTAAAAGCAATAATGTGCATATAATTTCAAAGGTTTCAACAATACATAAATAAACAACATCCCCCAAACAGAGTTTGTCCCTAAACATATTTTAATAAATTGCTTACCAAGAAAGGTCAGAATATAATACTATTCCCTTTCTATTTTGCCTAATATTATATGGTAGCAAAAATATATATATTTAATTAGAACAATACATTCTGTGTGTAAAGGAGTGATTAGAGAAAAATTCCTTTATTATATATATAAATGCATACATATAAATTTTCCCTAACCCTAGGATGTCTAGATATCATGTGTAGCTGTAAAACCCTGTGTTGTGATTATACATATAGATGTGTATATAACAAGCTGCTAAATTAGTAGTAAGTACCCTAAATGAGCAAATGGTAATACCTGACTATAATTTACTTTAAGCAAAAGTGTATAAATGTCCTATCACATGTAGTTGTCTCACTTCTAGTAGATGTATAAAGTGAGTATATATGTATAGAGACAACATTAGATAGAACATATATACATAGTGTAACTGGTTCAATAAACAAGAGGCTTATGAGTTTGCACAACATATTAAAGTTAGCCAATATCAGCATTAGGGGGTATCGGCCGCAGGCGACATAATGAAACATGTAAAGGGCATCAAGTGAGCCAAAGGTGGCAGAGGGTCCCAGACACAGAAACACAACATTTAGAAACACAATGTTTCTGATCAACTGAGGTTTATGATAAACGTGCTACCAGTGATTAATTAGGTCAAATTCAGAGTTATACCCTTCTGGTATCTGTGTCCTCAATATAAATATCCAAAAGGTCTCTTGTTTAGCTAAGAGCTTATCCTTGTCACCACCCCTAGGGGGTCTTTTTATAGCTTCAATAGCTCTCCATTTAAAAGTGGTGACATTACAATGATGTGTTTCTATAAAATGTTTGGAAAGTGCTGAACATGTGACTTTGTTCTTGATGTAGCCTAGATGTTCCCTTATTCTGGTGCGTACATCCCTACTCGTTCTACCAATATATTGGTGATGATGTTGTGTGCACTCTATTAGGTATACTACATAAGATGTCGAACATTTTATGAGACCTTTTGTTTCAAACATTTGATTTGTGGTACAGGAATAGAATTCTTTGCCTTCAACCAAATAGTTACAGTCTTTGCACCTTCCATCGCCACATTTATATGTTCCCTGAATACTTAACCAAGAACTAGGGCGTTTATTTATTGGCAATTGTGTTGGAGATAGAATGTTCCCTAGGGTTATATTTTTAGAATACACACATTTAAAACCCTTATCTATCACCTCTTTTAATGCCCTGTCTCCATAGAGTATCGGAAAATATTTTTTAGGATAGCACAAATTTCATAATATTCAGTTGAGTATTTTGTGATAAACATAGTTCTATCATCCATGGTATTTCTTGGTCTGTGTTCCAGGGCCTCCCGCCTCCCAACCTTAGCCACCTCCTTAGCCACGTTCCTTACCATCTCTGGCCGATATCCCCTTTCGATTAGTCTATTGACCATACCTTTGCTTTCATCAATGTAGTCACTTTCAGAGCTACATATCCGTTTAGTGCGCAATAGTTGCCCTTTAGTTATTCCTTTGAAGACATGTCTGGGGTGCGAACTCTTGTTGTGTAGGAGTGTGTTGCCTGATATTGGTTTCCTATATAATTTGGAAGTAATCACACCTGTTTTAGGATTACCCATCAATGTTACATCCAAAAAATTGATTAAGACTTTATTCCATTCACTTGTAAAGTGAACTCCATTGTCACAATCATTCAAATACTGTAAAAAAATGATATGCATTCTCTCTATCTGATGACCTTATTATTAATAGGTCATCTATGAACCGTTTATATAGAGAGATATGCTTCTTGAAGGGGTTACTATCCGCATAGACAAAGACTCGCTCCAGCCACCCCATAAAGATGTTAGCATAGGAGGGGGCGAATTTCGCCCCCATGGCTGTTCCCTGTCTCTGCAGATAGTAGACCCCCTCAAACATGAAATAATTGTGTTCAAGTAGATATTTAGTAACTCTCAGGATATATAGTGTAGCTTCACTATCTATACCATAGATGGGTTCTAAAAAATATTTGATGGCATTGATTCCCATATCCTGGGGAATGCTAGAATAGAGGGCCACCACATCAATGGTTAGCCAGCTAGAATTATGGGACCATGTAGTATCCTCTATCATTTGTAGAAGATGGGTAGTATCCTTGATGTGACTATGCAGTGTTTCTACAATGGGCTGCAGAATGGCATCGAGCCATTCTGACAAAGGCTCCAGAAGGGACCCTATACCAGACACAATAGGTCTACCTTTTATATCAGTCAATCCCTTATGGACTTTGGGTAGATGGTGAAAATGGGGGTAACTGGATTACTCACATATAGATATTGCATGGTTTCTCTATCCATAAACCCCCAATTCACACCATCGTCCAACAAGTCATACAATTCCTTTTGGAATCTTCTGACCGGATCATATGTAAGTGTCAGATATGTATTAGTATCTTCAAGTTGCCTTAGTGCTTCAGCAATGTAATCATCTTTGTTTAAGACTACAACACTTCCCCCCTTGTCTGAATTTTTAATTGTTATTGACTTGTTGTTTTTAAGTTTGCTAAGGGCCTCTTTCTCCCTAAGGGATAGATTATGTGTGGTAGTCCTATTTGTCTGATGTAACACTGTAAGGTCCTCAACGACACGTTTATGGAATAATTCCAGTGCTTGGCCCCTGCTTTGGATGGGATAAAATTGAGTGGTTTCTTTAAACCTGGGGAATGTGGGGGTAGATATGGATGAACTGGAATTATTAGATTTCAAATATAACTCCTCCAATGTAGTTACATCACAGGCCTCTAAAAATGAAGGCCTAGTACTTCCTTGATTAGGTAAACCTAGACATGGTTCTAGTGGTGTAGGGGTCATGTTACCATGAGTGTTGCTTTGAGTATTGAAATGTTTACGTAGTGTGAGTTTTCTGATGAATCTATTGACGTCAATAATAGTATTGAAGAGATTGAACTTATTGTCAGGGCAAAAACCTAGGCCATAATTGAGTACTTTTATTTCGGTTTCATTAAGAGGATAAGATGAGAGATTAATCACACTATTTATTTGGGGTGACTCACTGCTTTGTTTTCCCTCAGAGTATATCTGTGTTGTCTGTTGTGAGTGTCTTTCCCTCCCCCTGTTGGTGGCTTCAGGATCGACCGAAAAACCTGTACTTGTTCATTTACTTTGGTGTTACCAGTGGTTTTATTAATAACTGTATTATCATGTGTAACACCCCCTGATAGTGTCTGGTGTGTGGCCTTAGGCTTAGCCCCCTGATCTGTTTCTTTCGGTATGTTATCTTTAGTCACATTAGTGCATGTTATAATAGATTCATTAGGGCCCTGTTCAGGATGTCCCTACTCACAATCAGAAAGTGAATACTCTTCCCCTGATGTGGATGCAGCCCATGATGATTGATCATCATCATCGGTTGTATCCATCTCCACAAATCTTACCTTTTTCTTTTTATGTTGCCTCCTTTTATGTTTGTATGAAGGCCTATCATTTATGGTTTCATTGGTAGTGTCATTGCTAGTGTTAGCGTTGGTTGCTTTATTTCCACTCATGGTATTTTTATTTTTATTTTTCATATTGTGTCTGTTCCTATTTCTCCTTGGTCTATACCAGATAAACACTTTATTCTCTTGGTAATCCCTTTGATCTCTCAAAAATTTCGTATGTTTAGTGTGTATAAGCTCTTTCCTAGATGTTTCTATGACTTCAGCTAACATCTTATCAAGTTCACCATATTCAACAATCCCCTTATAGTTGTTTAACTCTGACTGCAATTTGGCTATATCATCTCTAACTGCTGATAATTGTTCAGCCTTATGTCTTGCCAAAATACCCATGAGTCTAAGGGAGCAGTCTGATAAGGCATCATTCCATTCTTTCACAAAGCCCTCATTATTGACCACCTCAAAGTTGGGGAATTTCTTGACCCTAAGTCCTCTAGGGACCCAATTATCCAGGTATCCAATTTTAGGCGTATTTCTTTAAGTCTCATGATTTCTAGAGAGTAAAACAAATCTCCCAGTTTGACGTCTTGTGACTCTGTTTGAAAAAACTCCTCCAACTCCAATCCCTCAAAGTCAGAGTGTTTGAGGTGATTATTCATGGTACTTCAAGTGTTAAATTTGTAAACATGAATTCCAAACCCTTATGTCAATTAACCAATTAGAGAGTAGTGAATCCTTTTTAAACTAATTTTGTTTTATGGTGTGTTAGGTTTACGATTACGGCCACAAGCCGAAACTAGTCAGACCCTGCACCTTGTCTCATGTTTTCCAGCTGCTGGAATTTTATCCGTTACTCAATAAAGAAGTTTTACTTTTATCTGTAAGAGGTTGCGCCTTCTCTTTGTTCATTGCCTTACCTGGGATTACAAGGAATCCCTCCTGCAATCTCTATAAGAGACAGTACCCGTTCTTGGTTCTCTATTGGCCTGCATCGGCACAGCTGAAGTCTGGAAGATCCAGTATCACGAATAGCGGATGGAGGATTCACACACACCCCCTACCTTATGCTGACGTCAGACCCCGGCGTGTTTGGGAGAAATGTTTGGAGCGGCAGCAGTAACGGCGGACACACGCTGAAGATAGGAGCTGCGCCTTTTTTGGTTCCCATATTTACACACCGGGTGAGTGACTGTTCTCCAGCGGAAGACATCGGCAGAAGGGTGAGTGATATGTTACACCCTATTCCGCTTTAGTGGATGCCCTTGGTCTAGTTTGTTTTGGGGGTGTGTAGTGCTCCACATCATACTGAGAGATTTATTCCGCCACATTGACTGTTCATGTGCCTGCAAGAGCTGTATTTGCAAAGTGTTAACCAAGTTATGATATCTTCTGTGACACCATTGACAGCTTGGGAAGGTCTCTGTTGCTAAAGTTTATTTTCCTTGATGCAAGCTGGTCACTGTTTGTGTCACTGATCAAAGGGGCTGACTGGTATCTTGTTAATTACTGCAGCATCGTTTTACACAGTGTACTTGTGCATTTAAATCATGGAAACTGAAGACACCAATAGATACTACTCTTTTACACCACTTAATGACTCTGACTTTGAGGGATTGGAGTTGGAGGAGTTTTTTCAAACAGAGTCACAAGACGTCAAACTGGGAGATTTGTTTTACTCTCTAGAAATCATGAGACTTAAACAAATACGCCTAAAATTGGATACCTGGATAATTGGGAAATATCTTAATCTGGGTATGATCCCTAGAGGACTTAGGGTCAAGAAATTCCCCATCTTTGAGGTGGTCAATAATGAGGGCTTTGTGAAAGAATGGAATGATGCCTTATCAGACTGCTCCCTTAGACTCATGGGTATTTTGGCAAGACATAAGGCTGAACAATTATCAGCAGTTAGAGATGATATAGACAAATTGCAGTCAGAGTTAAACAACTATAAGGGGATTGTTGAATATGGTGAATTTGATAAGATGTTAGCTGAAGTCATAGAAACATCTAGGAAAGAGCTTATACACACTAAACATACAACATTTTTGAGAGATCAAAGGGATTACCAAGAGAATAAAGTGTTTATCTGGTATAGACCAAGGAGAAATAGGAACAGACACAATATGAAAAATAAAAATAAAAATACCATGAGTGGAAATAAAGCAACCAACGCTAACACTAGCAATGACACTACCAATGAAACCATAAATGATAGGCCTTCATACAAACATAAAAGGAGGCAACATAAAAAGAAAAAGGTAACATTTGTGGAGATGGATACAACCGATGATGATGATCAATCATCATGGGCTGCATCCACATCAGGGGAAGAGTATTCACTTTCTGATTGTGAGTAGGGACATCCTGAACAGGGCCCTAATGAATCTATTATAACATGCACTAATGTGACTAAAGATAACATACCGAAAGAAACAGATCAGGGGGCTAAGCCTAAGGCCACATACTAGACACTATCAGGGGGTGTTACACATGATAATACAGTTATTAATAAAACCACTGGTAACACCAAAGTAAATGAACAAGTACAGGTTTTTCGGTCGATCCTGAAGCCACCAACAGGGGGAGGGAAAGACACTCACAACAGACAACACAGATATACTCTGAGGGAAAACAAAGCAGTGAGTCACCCCAAATAAATAGTGTGATTAATCTCTCATCTTATCCTCTTAATGAAACCGAAATAAAAGTACTCAATTATGGCCTAGGTTTTTGCCCTGACAATAAGTTCAATCTCTTCAATACTATTATTGACGTCAATAGATTCATCAGAAAACTCACACTACGTAAACATTTCAATACTCAAAGCAACACTCATGGTAACATGACCCCTACACCACTAGAACCATGTCTAGGTTTACCTAATCAAGGAAGTACTAGGCCTTTATTTTTAGAGGCCTGTGATGTAACTACATTGGAGGAGTTATATTTGAAATCTAATAATTCCAGTTCATCCATATCTACCCCCACATTCCCCAGGTTTAAAGAAACCACTCAAATTTATCCCATCCAAAGCAGGGGCCAAGCACTGGAATTATTCCATAAACGTGTCGTTGAGGACCTTACAGTGTTACATCAGACAAATAGGACTACCACACATAATCTATCCCTTAGGGAGAAAGAGGCCCTTAGCAAACTTAAAAACAACAAGTCAATAACAATTAAAAATTCAGACAAGGGGGGAAGTGTTGTAGTCTTAAACAAAGATGATTACATTGCTGAAGCACTAAGGCAACTTGAAGATACTAATACATATCTGACACTTACATATGATCCGGTCAGAAGATTCCAAAAGGAATTGTATGACTTGTTGGACGATGGTGTGAATTGGGGGTTTATGGATAGAGAAACCATGCAATATCTATATGTGAGTAATCCAGTTACCCCCATTTTTCACCATCTACCCAAAGTCCATAAGGGATTGACTGATATAAAAGGTAGACCTATTGTGTCTGGTATAGGGTCCCTTCTGGAGCCTTTGTCAGAATGGCTCGATGCCATTCTGCAGCCCATTTTAGAAACACTGCATAGTCACATCAAGGATACTACCCATCTTCTACAAATGATAGAGGATACTACATGGTCCCATAATTCTAGCTGGCTAACCATTGATGTGGTGGCCCTCTATTCTAGCATTCCCCAGGATATGGGAATCAATGCCATCAAATATTTTTTAGAACCCATCTATGGTATAGATAGTGAAGCTACACTATATATCCTGATAGTTACTAAATATCTACTTGAACACAATTATTTCATGTTTGAGGGGGTCTACTATCTGCAGAGACAGGGAACAGCCATGGGGGCGAAATTCTCCCCCTCCTATGCTAACATCTTTATGGGGTGGCTGGAGCGAGTCTTTGTCTATGCGGATAGTAACCCCTTCAAGAAGCATATCTCTCTATATAAACGGTTCATAGATGACCAATTAATAATATGGTCATCAGATAGAGAGAATGCATATCATTTTTTTACAGTATTTGAATGATTGTGACAATGGAGTTCACTTTACAAGTGAATGGAATAAAGTCTCAATCAATTTTTTGGATGTAACATTGATGGGTAATCCTAAAACAGGTGTGATTACTTCCAAATTATATAGGAAACCAATATCAGGCAACACACTCCTACACAACAAGAGTTCGCACCCCAGACATGTCTTCAAAGGAATAACTAAAGGGCAACTATTACGCACTAAACGGATATGTAGCTCTGAAAGTGACTACATTGATGAAAGCAAAGGTATGGTCAATAGACTAATCGAAAGGGGATATCGGCCGGAGATGGTAAGGAACGTGGCTAAGGAGGTGGCTAAGGTTGGGAGGCGGGAGGCCCTGGAACACAGACCAAGAAATACCATGGATGATAGAACTATGTTTATCACAAAATACTCAACTGAATATTATGAAATTTGTGCTATCCTAAAAAATATTTTCCGATACTCTATGGAGACAGGGCATTAAAAGGGGTGATAGATAAGGGTTTTAAATGTGTGTATTCTAAAAATATAACCCTAGGGAACATTCTATCTCCAACACAATTGCCAATAAATAAACACCCTAGTTCTTGGTTAAGTATTCAGGGAACATATAAATGTGGCGATGGAAGGTGCAAAGCCTGTGACTATTTGGTTGAAGGCAAAGAATTCTATTCCTGTACCACAAATCAAATGTTTGAAACAAAAGGTCTCATAAAATGTTCGACATCTTATGTAGTATACCTAATAGAGTGCACACAACATCATCACCAATATATTGGTAGAACGAGTAGGGATGTACGCACCAGAATAAGGGAACATCTAGGCTACATCAAGAACAAAGTCACATGTTCAGCACTTTCCAAACATTTTATAGAAACACATCATTGTAATGTCACCACTTTTAAATGGAGAGCTATTGAAGCTATAAAAAGACCCCCTAGGGGTGGTGACAAGGATAAGCTCTTAGCTAAACAAGAGACCTTTTGGATATTTATATTGAGGACACAGATACCAGAAGGGTATAACTCTGAATTTGACCTAATTAATCACTGGTAGCACGTTTATCATAAACCTCAGTTGATCAGAAACATTGTGTTTCTAAATGTTGTGTTTCTGTGTTTCTGTGTCTGGGACCCTCTGCCACCTTTGGCTCACTTGATGCCCTTTACATGTTTCATTATGTCGCCTGCGGCCGATACCCCCTAATGCTGATATTGGCTAACTTTAATATGTTGTGCAAACTCATAAGCCTCTTGTTTATTGAACCAGTTACACTATGTATATATGTTCTATCTAATGTTGTCTCTATACATATATACTCACTTTATACATCTACTAGAAGTGAGACAACTACATGTGATAGGACATTTATACACTTTTGCTTAAAGTAAATTATAGTCAGGTATTACCATTTGCTCATTTAGGGTACTTACTACTAATTTAGCAGCTTGTTATATACACATCTATATGTATAATCACAACACAGGGTTTTACAGCTACACATGATATCTAGACATCCTAGGGTTAGGGAAAATTTATATGTATGCATTTATATATATAATAAAGGAATTTTTCTCTAATCACTCCTTTACACACAGAATGTATTGTTCTAATTAAATATATATATTTTTGCTACCATATAATATTAGGCAAAATAGAAAGGGAATAGTATTATATTCCGACCTTTCTTGGTAAGCAATTTATTAAAATATGTTTAGGGACAAACTCTGTTTGGGGGATGTTGTTTATTTATGTATTGTTGAAACCTTTGATATTATATGCACATTATTGCTTTTACCAATGACTATTTCAATTTATTTTTGATGTCTATGTTAAGTAGAAAAGTATGTGCTACTATGTTTAAGGTGATTATTCATGGTACTTCAAGTGTTAAATTTGTAAACATGAATTCCAACCCCTTATGTCAATTAACCAATTAGAGAGTAGTGAATCCTTTTTAAACTAATTTTGTTTTATGGTGTGTTAGGTTTACGATTACGGCCACAAGCCGAAACTAGTCAGACCCTGCACCTTGTATCATGTTTCCCAGCTGCTGGAATTTTATCCGTTACTCAATAAAGAAGTTTTACTTTTATCTGTAAGAGGTTGCGCCTTCTCTTTGTTCATATATATATACTGTATATATTTTATATATATATATATATATATATATATATATATATATATATAAAAAGTCCATCGAGTTCTACCTATACATATTTTAATATACTTACAATAAAAGCTCCAATTGAGCTTATATTAATTCCATTAAAAAGGTTACCCATTTAACACAAGCAATCATATCCCTGAATTATGTTTCTAGCCAGTAATGTATCTAAAAAAAATGTAAATGTATCTAAGGTATTGCCATTTACATCCACCTTAGGTAATGAGTTTGATTGCTCTTACAGTGAAGAAACATTAAATTGTGACCTCTTGTCACAAACAATTTTCTTGGAATAAACAGAACTTCTGCCATCTCTGCATATGGGCCTTGAATATATTTATATAAAGTAATCATGTCACCTCTCAAGTGCCTTTTTTCAAGAGAAAACCAAACCATTTAAGCTAACCTCACCTTATAGCTTAAATTCTCCATTACCCTTATTAGTTTTCTGGCCCTTCTCTGCAATGTCTTTTTTGAGATTGGTCCTCAGAGCTGCACTCCATACTCAAGGTGAGGTCTTACTAGGGATTTATATAGTAACAGAAACATGCTTTCCTCCCTTGCATCAATGCCCCTTTTAATACATATTTGTGGAAAGAGACTGAGGAGCCTGCAGAGAATTAGGCAGGATATTGGAGGCTGAGGTCAGCAGGAATCCCCAAGGAGTTAGGTAATTTGTATAGGAACACAAGTAGGCTCAGAATTACAAGCAGAGGTGCACACACCAACACAGTATGGGCAAATCAATACCAAGAAATGATTGCATTAGGAGGAGGGATTTTAAAATCAATATGTTGAGATGAGTGCAACAATTTAAGGGCCAGCAGCCTTACAGAGGCCCCCTGCAAAGGAACCACTGCATGGTTCAAGGATGGTGTCAATCAATGTAACGAAAATGGAAAATAAAGACCAGGCGAGAAGCAGAAAGATTGGTGGAAGGTTCCCAAGAGTTCTCCTCCTGGCCGTAGCCTTTCCAACGTACAAGATACTGTAATTGGCCCTTTACCAATCTGGAATCCAGAATACTATGGACTTCGTATTTATTGTCTGGTGAAGGAAGAGGTGGAACACACAATGAAGGAGAGTGAGATGTTGGAGAATTATAAGGTTTAGCAAGGGACACATGAAAGGTGGGGTGTACCCTGTAGGAGACCAGAATAAGTGGTGTAACGGTGTTGGGGTTTGTCACGGCCTTGACCTGGAATGGTTCCATGTGAAGGGGTCCCAATTTCTTTCAGGGTAAAGCAAGTCAAAGGGTCTTGGTAAAAAAACAGACATAATCTTCTACGGAGTAGGAGGGAGCTGGTCTGTGTCTAAGGTGGTAGTATCGTTTCCTGACAAGTTTGGGCCTGTAGAATGTTGTCCTTGATGATAGAGAAAGATTGAGCAATTGAGTTCATCATAATGTTAACTAATGGACAGGTGGCGTCACATCCTGGTAGGAGATGGAATGATGGGTGAAAACCGTAGTTTGCATAAAATCGAGTCATCTTGGTACTGGTGTTTTCAGTGTTATTATATGAAAATTCAGCAAATGGGAGATGTGAGGACTAATCTTCTTGCTGATAGGAACAATAACAGCGAAGATACTGCTCAAGCCATTGGTTCGTTCTCTCTGTCTGGCCGTTGCTCTGAGGATGATATGCTGTATTGAGGCGTCATTAGATTTGTAAGGTGCTACATAATTGTTTCCAAAATTTTGAGGTTAACTGAGTACCTCTGTCACTTATTATAGAATTTGGAAGTCCATGTAGTTTAATGACGTTAGTAATGAGCAAATCAGTGGTTTGTTTGGCTGATGGGAGACAGCGGTAAGGTATAAAATGGGCCATTTTGGTGAAGGTATCCACGACTACAAGTATTGTTTTATTGTTAGAAGAGGATGGTAGATCGACAATGTAGTCTAAAGATATATCTGACCATGGTTTTGAGGGAACAGGGAGAGACAGAAGAATTCTGAATAGTTTATTTCTGGATGGTTTGGAGGTTGAACAGATGGAGCATTTGGAAACATAAGTTTTAATGTCTTTTTCCAAAGACTGCCACCATAAGGACTAGTCCTATGAATTCCAAGGTGTCCAGTGAGTGGGCATTCGTGGGAAATTTTGAGAGCAGTCTCGTGGAACTCTGGTGGTACATATAATTGAGTGTTATGGTATTACAGACCATCAGTGTGTTGAACCAACATGTTTTGGGGTTTGGTGTTGTCCGAATTTTGGAAACCCCTTAGGTACTCGAATGGTATATGGAGCAATCCTAGGATCTGGTATTTAGGAACAATGGAAGAGTGGTAAGGCTGATGGTAGGGTTTAATATCCAACCTAGACAGGGCATCAGCTTTTCCATCCCTGTTCATGGACGGTAGGTTATAAGGTAATTGAAGCTAGAAAAGTAAAGGCTCCATCTGACCTGCCGAGCTGAAAGAGTTCTAGTGGTTTGCAGGTACTGGAGATTTCTGTGATCTGAAAAGATGATTATAGGTTGAATAGTTCCCTCAAGCAGATGTTGCCAGTTGTCAAAGGAGGCTTTTATGGTCAGCAATTCTTTCTCACCAATCGGGTAATTAATCTCGGCAGGGTTCATATCCCTGGAAAAAAAGCAACTGGATGAAGAGGATCTTTGTGAGATTTCTTTTGGGATAGCACTGCTCCAATAGCGAAGTCGGATGCGTCTACTTCTAGCACATATTGAAGCTTGGGATCTGGAAACTGCAGAATAGGTGCGGATGTGAATCTATGTTTTAGATTCTGGAACACCTGTTGAGCTTTGGAGGTCCAACAGACGTTTGAGTTGTTTTTGGTGAGAAATGTCAATGGTTTGGCTATGTGTGCAAATCTCCTAATAAACTTGCGGTAGAAATTGTAGAATCCAAGGAAATGCTGGACCCTCTTTTTGGTGGTGGGTTGAGGCCAGAGGTTGATGGTTTCAACCTTGGTATTCTCCATCTGGATCCCATTCGGGGAAATGTGGTAACCAAGGAATGATATCTTGCTAGAATTGAAAATACACTTTTTCCATATTTGCATAAAAGTGATGGTGTCTTAGACATGACAAGACAGATCTGACATGTTTTACATGGTCTTCTGAGTTTTTTGAGTAAATGAGTATGTCATCTAGATAGATAACAATATAGACATCCAGTATATATTGAAAAATATAATTAATGAAGTTTTGGAACGTGGCTGGGGCATTACAGAGCCCGAATGGCATCATGGTGTCTTCAAAGAGGCCATATCTGGTTCTGAAAGTGTTGAGCCATTCGTCTCCTGACCTGATGCGGATGAGATTATAGGCAACTCTTAAATCAAGTTTTATGAAAATCTTTGCTCTTTCAAGGCGTTCGATCAATTCCGGGATGAGTGGTAAGGGATAACATTTTTTTTTACTTTGCGTTTGTTTAATTCAGGGTAGTCGATTATGGGACGTAGAGAATTGTCCTAGTTCCTCACAAAAAATATCCCTGCCCCTGTCGGGAATGTTGAAGGTCTAATTAAGCCCTTTTTGAGGTTTTCATCTATGTAAGTCTTTAGATGTTCCAATTCGGGTTGTGACAGGGGGTAGATATGCCCATAGGGAATGGAGGATACAGATACCAGTTCAATACGGCAATCATAAGGTCTATGAGGCGGAAAAGACTCAGATTCTTTCTTATCAAAGACATCCTGAAAATCCATGTAGGAAGTTGGTAGAAGAGAGGAAGAAATCTGTAGGAGGTTATGGTTATTGTAACATATGTTAATACAATAATGTGATGTCAAGGAGATTGATAAGTCCTCCCAGACAGTTTTGGGTTTATGTATAAGAAGCCAGTTTATACCAAGAACTACTTGTACATAGGAGAGGGTATTACATCAAATGTGATGAATTCTCTATGACTGTCTGTGGTGGTAACCAAGAGAGGAACTGTTTGATGGGAGATGGGTCCCAAAGATATTTGGGAGCCATCAATAACTCTGACTGAAACTGGAGTATGCTTACACAAAAAAGGAATTTTATTTTTATTTACAATATTTACATAAATATAGTTTCCGTAGGCTCTGGTATCAATTATGGCCTCACTGGAGAGTCAACCCTGATTTTACTGCAGAGACAAAGGGAGAAGGATGTATTAGAGATTTTGGAAGTGGAGGAGAGGCAATCATGGTCATTTGTGTGCTTAGCAGGTTTAGATCTGTGAAGCGCTGTGCACTCTTTACAGTGTGTTCTTTTGATGCAGAGTACATACACAGCTTTAGGGTACATCTTCTGTTCTTTTCCTCGTATGATAGGGGACCTCTGACAAATCCAATCTCCATAAGTTGGTCCTGAAATGGACTGCTGGTTGAAGCTGGAAGCAATGTGGAACTGACATATAACCTTTTTAGATGAGAGTGAGAGGTATATCTTTCTAGTCTCCTCTCACGGATCCTACGATCAATTGTTATAGATAGGGTGTATTAGGCTTCGAGGATAGCTGGGCGTTCCAATCTGGCTAACTTGTCCTTCAATCCTTCTGATAGGCCAAGACGGAATTGGTTGCACAATGAAATCTCATTTCATTGTGAATCCTGGGCCCAGCGTTTGAATTATGCAATAAAGTCCTCCACAGGTCTTTCACCCTGTTTCAGGCTACGGAGTGCATTTTCTGCACTAATGTGTTTGCATGGATCCTCGTAGAGGGAAGATATTGCCTTACAGAAAGATTCTAGAGAATCTAGTATGGGGTCTTGACTTTCAAAGTAGGAATCTGCCCATGCCCTGGGTTCTCCCCTCAAGTAAGAGATAACTGTTAAGACCTTCTGGCAGTCAGTAATAAATGTTTTCGGTTTGAGGGTGAACATGAGATGGCAGGCATTTTTATTCTCTGTAGTTGGATCTATTCCCACTGAATCTCTCTGGGGGTGATATTTGGGGTTCAGCGACATGTTATGTTGGAGTGGGCTTGGCAGCCATAACTTCTCTTAGACAAGATTTTAAAGTCTGATTTTCAGCTTGTAAATCCCTAAACCCATGGGTCAGAACATCAACTCTGATTGAGACTCATTATAGCTTTAGTTAGATTAGCTGGATTCATTGTATTTTCAGGCTTGGTATTATATAAGGTTTTAGTAACTCAGTTATGGATAACTGAGCTCTGAACTAAACAATAATTTAAATGTAGATTTTGTATTTAAAGTATATCCAGATATTGATAGAGATATACCAACAGCATGGAGAAACTCTGAGAATAAACTTATGTGACAAACTAAACCAAAGGTGCAGTAATGGTACTACAAATTATTGCAGGCTATACACAGTAGGTAAGGTTTGTGGAGTATAAAGGTTGTGCTAATATTAAATAATCTGGATACCTGAAGTTAGGCAAGAGCTGAGAGTGTATAAATTACATACATATAAATGGTAATAAATTAACAGACCTTGCTTCCAGGGAGAGTAGGCAGACAACTGGCAGGCAATAGACTTGACACAGAATGTTAGCCTAGCTGACAAGCACTGCAGAGATTAGTAGAGGAGCTGTTAGCAATACCTACTAATCATTGAAGCAGACGATAGATGACCTGTAGGTTATGCCAAACGGGAGCTAATTGAAGCCGTTATACCCACAGAGATAGGAGGATATTTGTGGAAAGAGACTGAGGAGCCTGCAGAGAATTAGGCAGGATATTGGCGGTTGAGGTCAGCAGGAATCCTCAAGGAGTTAGGTAATTCGTATAGGAACACAAGTAGGCTCAGAATTACAAACAGAGGTGCACACACCAACACAGCATGGGCAAATCAATACCAAGCAATGATTGCATTAGGAGGAGGGACTTTATAGTCAATATGTTGAGATGAGTGCAACAATTAAAGGGCCAGCGGCCTTACAGATATCTATAATTTTTTTTGTGGGGTTAGCGCACTTGAGAAAACACGACCGGGTTTGCGCAACTTGTAAGGTGTTAGGTTTTTTACTACTTTTCGCCCTCCATTAAAGTCCATGGGGGAATACGTTAACGCGGTCTCGATATTTGAAGTTCGGCTTTTTGCTCGCATCAGGTTAGCATGCGAGGGAAAACTTTTTACTTTCAACTTGTGATACGCGTGCCACCTGACATAAAGCTTACTTCTAGCGGAGTAGTGATGTTTTGTTGGGGCTTTCTTAATCAGTCTCTGAATAATTCCTAGATTCATGCGCTCATCCATGTCCAGTCCCTGCCAGACAGCAGTCCTCAATCCCTCCATACATCAGAACACACAGAATCATGTTATGCCATCACCTATTGTTTTCCAAGGCTTCTGTACATCTAACAGATCAATATCTGGTTGTGTCTTTTCCATCCTATCCCTTATCAAATTTTGCAGGCTAAAGTTTACTTCAAATATTCATGTCTCATTGCTTGTCTTAACTGTGGGTCATGAGTGAAGACTCCCATTGCTACAAATTTCTTAGCTGAGAGAATGATTTTTTCTCCCCCAACATCCCACAAACACAACAACCATGCAAACAGTGATTCACCAGGCATTTGTCTAAACTGCTTTGTCATTTAATTCAGTTTTCGTGTCTTCCCAAACATCTCCAATTTCCCTGTAGGGTGTTTGCATTCCACCCGTTCATCAGCGTAATCAATTCTCTGACACTGTTGTTTTCTCTGTCTCTGCATCATGGGTCGTACATACAACTCATCACTTTCGCTGTTGTCCGTCACTTCAAAGTCATCATCTGCATGAATAATAGGTGTAATTTTGTACTTCTGCTTTTTATTCTGATTGTGTTTTTTACCTTTAGCTGCTGACTTCACTGCCTGACAACTGAAAAGGTCAGATTGTGTTAATCTTAGTTAATCCTCTGGGTACCTACTTGCAAAAACAACCAAACAACCTCTGTAGCTGCCTGTAGGATCCAAACGCTGTACCATGTCCCTTAATGGTTGATTTACTTCTGGTTCAATTGGTGCCTTATTTCTTATTTCTCCCAACTTTATGCCAGAGCTAGGGATTAACACCTAACCAACTGGGCAGTGCAGAATTTGAATCCAGGCATTTCGCACAGTAGCATACAGTAACAAACCACCAAACAATCAACACAAAATCCAAATGAACATCATAAGCTTCCAGTTTCTCAGTAATAATGACCCAACTTCTGGTACCAAATGTTCTTTCCTGATACTGGGGAGCACTCTCACTAGTACTGAAAAATTGAACGCTATACAAAAAATGCAGAATAATAATAGCAGTGTTTATTGTGAACTTGGAAACTCAGAATCCTCTGTACTCAAGCAACAGGAACGAACAAAAGGTAAAAAATCCAATATTTATTGCAGAGGTTTAAAAGCAAACAGGCCAGGGCACCATAAAAACACAACAAGTAGCAGATACAGTGAGAGAGCCTAAGCCCCCAGCAACAGACGCGTTTTGTGCTGTTAGGGCACTTGATCACTGATAAAGAGTGAGGGTAAAGGCCTGCAATATATATGCACAGCTCTAATTGATAAATTACTTAATTAGTTACAGACATTCATAATTTAACTCTCACAGTACCTGTAGTAAAAGTCAAAACACCTATCACTAATGAACATTAATCCATACTTGAAATTTATAAATAATATTGTTACACAACATGGTATAAAATAAATGGGCAATTCATTTAATAGGAAACGCAACTAATTATATTTTCAATGATATGGATAAGGTCATTGAATAAACAAATTTACATCCATTTGAGAATTTAGACCGAGAGGGATTCTAGTTTTTTTATGGAATATCTAGAGAAAAAAATTGAGTGTCAATAAGTTTTCAATTGCTTGAACCAGAAATGCAATAGTTTCTTCACTGTAATTTGAGCAATGTTGTAAAAAATAATTAATGGATTTTAATCCCTTGAAATGGGGTATGACAGTGTATAAGGATGCCACATCGAGCGATAAAAGTTTATAGGTATCCTTCCATTTAATTGTATACAATTTATTTATGAGTGAGGTGGTATCCTGAATATAACCTGGTAAAGGGTTGGAGATAGGTATCTACCAATTCACTAAGATATTCATTTAGGGGACCTATACCTGCCACTATAGGATGCCCTGGTGGATGCACTAAACTCTTATTTCCTCCAAGATTGAGCGAAATTCCTTTGTGGGATTGGACCTCAATACGGAGTATGTGTTCTTGTCAGACAATTGGCATAAAGCCTCTTCTGTATAATCATGTCTCTTTAAGATCACTGTATTGCCTCCTTAATCTGAGTCACATATGACAATGTTTTTATTATTTTGTAACTGTTTAAGGGCCAATTTCTCTTGTTGTGTAAGATTGTCCCTATATGAAGTAGTACTGGTTTTTATCTGTTCATGCATTTTCATGAGTTGTATCTCTACAGTTTGTTGAAAAACTTCTAAGGCATTGCCTCTAGTGTGTATGGGATAAAATGTGATTTTGTTTTTAAAGGTGGATAGGGATATATCCCTTTCTGAGGGCCCATGTCTAAGATTTGGATTTGATATGTGATTTAGATCCTCCAAGTCCTATATAACACATATATCTCTAAAGCTTAAACAGCTTTGGTTATTTATGGAAGGATCATTAGATGTAGTGTCTCTTTCTTCCTCAACCTGCTCCAGACCACAGGAATCATCAAAGTAATGTTTTCTTAGCGTTAATGATCATATAAATTTATTAACGTCCAAGATGGTCTGGAAGAGGTTGAAGTGACTAGTTGGGGCAAAGTCCAGTACTTTAGACAAAACAGCATGTTCTACATCACTAAGGGTGTAGTCAGATAAATTAATCAAATTTGTTGTGTGTATTCCTATTTCTGTCTGGTTCTGGGCCCTTGCGTTTGCAGTGTCTGTTATGTGTTGTCTTTATTCTTTTTCTGAATCCCCCCACCCCTCTACGTACCTTTTTCCTGAATTTAATAATATGGGAGGTAGTGGGGGTGATTCGTTTTTTGACTGCCTGCTAGTAGAGGCTAAAAGGTAAATTAAGTGCAGACATAGAGTCATTTGTTGGATCATTGGCAGAGTCCTTGTCAGATGTGTCACAGTCATACTCTGTGTTGCTAAATTACACCTGTTTGTTTTTCTTAGCTCTTCTATTTTTACCCCTTTAATTCTCTGAATTGGGAAGTAAAACTTGTCTATCCATATACATTGTTAAGATTCATCGTCCATTTTATCGCTGTTTACTTTCTGCAATTTAAAAGCCCAAAGTTCTTTCTGAAAGTTCATCATGTTCTGTTTAAATTGCTTGTCATAAAATTTAAACTCCACATCTGTCTAAAAGGTTTTGAGATCCTGTTGAAGTTCTTGTATTTGATGTCTAAGCACTATTCTCTGTTCCCTCTTATATTCAATGAGTATATCTATTAGGGTCTTGTTATGAAGTCAGCACATGTCACATAGAATGATGGAAATTTCTTTATTCTCAATTCTCTGTTTTTATTGGTAGATTAAGAATGTCTTAATATCTAGCTCTAATTTTATGTCCCTCTTGCTCCGGTTGTCCATATGAATAAAAAGGTTGTCAAGATTATTGTCGGCATCTTTAATAAGCTCTTGTACATCCTCTGTATTAAGTTCGAGTATCTTTGTAAGATCCTCAAATACAAAACCACTTTCATCTGTATCACCTATGTCCGTATCCATTTTAAGTTAGTATGTGTTTAATAAAAAGTAGGTGTTTGTTTAAATGTGTATATGATGCCACTTTTAAAATTGTTAAGCCCAATGTTTGTCATCCAAAGATATAAGTTCATAAAGAAAGGTATCCCGCCTCTTCATTCAGTTAATTGTGCATGTACGCCCACAGAAACTTTAACCGGGTTAAAGCTCATGAGCCTGGGAGAGCGAGCCACTTACCCAACAGGAAAACAATTTTATTTTATTGTGACCTTAATGCAATCACATAAATCAGTAATCACCTTATTAGCAAGGTTATTATTAAACTTTAAACATTACTTATCTCCAGATTTTAAATAAGGCATTAATATCAGCGTACAAGACTGGGCAGAATAACGGCTACGGTCAGGTAACATAAACCATGCAGCAGATGTAACAGGCGTTTCTCTCTTTGATGTTGCCCAGAAAACTTCTCCCTTGATCACTCCTACCTCCCTTGTAACACTTCTAACAATAAAAACAGTTAGTGTAGCAGGCATGTCTACAAGTTACGTCAATCATATTTCATAGCCATTGTGTAAGTTAACTGAAGAGCTTTTCTCAAAATATAATGAATCCTTCTCCCATACAGACAGGTTCCCTCACTCCTCATTAGAATTCGACCCCTCTTCAGTGTAAAAACAGTGTGAAATACATGTGTAACTTTCTTTAAAGGCATAGGCATTTCTGTTAAAGGAATATATGGTGTATATATATATATATATATATAGATATAGATATACATGCAAAACTATAAATAAAGAGAGCTCTAATATAGCTTAAACCCAAAGTAAACAATAGAAAAATATGCGATATAAAAACATAAATAAAATGACTGAAATTGTTGGCTGTATAATTGATCCATTAGAACACATGAATTTGCACCTCATGGATATGTATGTTAAGGTAGTAAATATCAGTATATACGTTAGAAACCATTTCAAAAGCTCTAAATTATTTTAGAAATGTAGGTATAGATTACTGAGAGTTGGATATTTTTAGCTTACAAAGCTATTTTAAATTCACTTGGATCTCAGGTTGTAATATGCTAAGCTAGTAAATTGATTGTGCGCACAAATATAATTGATGGTAGGGGGCTGCCCTGTCTGGTGCCATTCATAATATGAAAAAATTTAGAGAGTTTTATATTTATTCATACTCTTGTACGTGGGTGTGGATAAATTGAGAAGATTATTGAAAGAATTTTGGACCCAAATGCTTTCTAGATGTCTGTGTAGGTCAAATTGAAAATCTTTACACAATTTAGTAGCATTGTTATGAGTTAACATTACCCATGATGCAGGGTAAAACCACAGCCTACTCCTGTCAATAAGCATTTTTTGAAGGTGCTAAAATGTGTTTGGATTTTCTAAATTTTAAAGTTGGTTATACTATGTGAATTCTCTGTCTCATATATGAAGCATTACTCCTGACTAGAATACTATTGGGGAGACCTTCTGTGGTATTTCTAATGATATCCTAGAAAGACTGGTCCCAAAAAGGTACCTATTTACTTAAATTATTATTGGGAAATACAATTTGAGTTACCTATTTTTTATGTTTTGAAAATATAAATTTGAAGTTCTCACTGAATACATTCTATCAAGCTAAGTATAAAGTGCTCTTTATAATAGTAGGTCTTTTACCTGGTTTCAATTTGTTTCCAGGGGCTAGTGTATTGTATATTGTATTTAAAAAATATCTTTGTATGTTAGTATTCCTGGGAGAGGAATTGTTACAGGGAAGTCTAGCTACTCCATATTGTTGCCTACTAACCAGGTCTGTGAAAGAATTTAAGTAGAGTGGGGGAACAAAGTATAATCCTTATAAAATTGTGGTATTTCCTTTTACAGTATCTGACAAAGCTTGCTTTTTTACTTTTATGATATTATTTAGTAAATAATTATATTTATATTCTGTTCTTCATTGCTTGGTGTTTAATTTACTCCACATAAATGAGGAATTTATGCATACTTGACTATCATTAAGTAAACAATTGGTTCAAAACCTCTTATGGAATATTTCCATATGCTTTGTTTTTAAAGGATATTTAATAAAGATTTATTTTTATTTTAATTTATACCTCATTTGTGTAGAGCTGTTTTTACTGATTCCTTTTGTAAGAAAATGTCCATCTTTGGTTTTGGTGTATAATTTGGTTGAGAAGCATTATTATTATTATCAGGTATTTTGTAGAGCACCATCAGATTTCGCAGCATGAAAATAAGAAATGTTACTGCCCACCCAAGATGATCGATTAATATAATAGTACAATTTACTATTTCATTAAGCAGTTTGATTTCTGAATTTCCTTGCTTTTTTTTTTTTTTAGAAATAATTTTTATTTAGAAGTTGAATTTACATAAATAGTAGTACAACTACAACTACTAGAATGACAACTCGTGAACACAAAAACAGTAAATATATATGGACAGGATCAAGTAAGTGTCAGTACCTAGTTCAGCGTCCATTTCTAAGCAACAGAGTCCAATAAAAGCAAAGTTGTGTTGGGAGGTTCTCTGGGAATGTAACTGACAATAATCCAAGTCCACATATAGTTCTTAGTAAATGATAAATAGCTGTAAGTGGCACATAATAGAATTCACTACAATACGTTTAAATATAATAGGCCTAGATTTGGAGTTCGGCGGTAGCCGTCAAAACCAGCGTTAGAGGCTCCTAACGCTGGTTTTGGCCGCCCGCTGGTATTTGGAGTCAGTGATTAAAGGGTCTAACGCTCACTTTTCAGCCGCGACTTTTCCATACCGCAGATCCCCCTACGCCATTTGCGTATCCTATCTTTTCAATGGGATCTTTCTAACGCCGGTATTTAGAGTCGTTTCTGAAGTGAGCGTTAGAGCTCTAACGACAAAATTCCAGCCGCCTGAAAATAGCAGGAGTTAAGAGCTTTCTGGCTAACGCCGGTTCATAAAGCTCTTAACTACTGTACCCTAAAGTACACTAACACCCATAAACTACCTATGTACCCCTAAACCGAGCTCCCCCCACATCGCCGCCACTCGATTTAAATTTTTAACCCCTAATCTGCCGACCGCCACCTACGTTATACTTATGTACCCCTAATCTGCTGCCCCTAACCCCGCCGACCCCTGTATTACATTTATTAACCCCTAACCTGCCCCCCACAACGTCGCCGCCAGCTACTTAAAATAATTAACCCCTAATCTTCCGACCGCAAAGCGCCGCCACCTACGTTATCCCTATGTACCCCTAATCTGCTACCCCTAACACCGCCGACCCCTATATTATATTTATTAACCCCTAATCTGCCCCCCTCAACGTCGCCGACACCTGCCTACACTTATTAACCCCTAATCTGCCGAGCGGACCTGAGCGCTACTATAATAAAGTTATTAACCCCTAACCCGCCTCACTAACCCTATCATAAATAGTATTAACCCCTAATCTGCCCTCCCTAACATCGCCGACACCTACCTTCAATTATTAACCCCTAATCTGCCGAGCGGAGCTCACCGCTATTCTAATAAATGTATTAACCCCTAAAGCTAAGTCTAACCCTAATACTAACACCCCCCTAAGTTAAATATAATTTACATCTAACGAAATAAATTAACTCTTATTAAATAACTTATTCCTATTTAAAGCTAAATACTTACCTGTAAAATAAATCCTAATATAGCTACAATATAAATTATAATTATATTATAGCTATTTTAGGATTAATATTTATTTTACAGGCAACTTTTTAATTATTTTAACCAGGTACAATAGCTATTAAATAGTTAAGAACTATTTAATAGCTACCTAGTTAAAATAATAACAAATTTACCTGTAAAATAAATCCTAACCTAAGATATAATTAAACCTAACACTTGGCTCTTTTAGGCTTGCTGTATTGATTCTCTGTTAAAGTAACATTGTCTAAGTATAATAGCTAACCAAGCTATTTTCTAAATTATTTGCTTTGCAAGGGTTGCATTTTTATTTTTAAAAAAGGAAATAACTAAATATCTTTATTTCTAGCATTCCAATTTTTTTTTTTTTTTTTCTGTCTGTGTGGGTAATTAGGGGTGGGATTATTTTCACCTGTTTGGGCCTTGCAAGCCTATAAATTTAGCACATTTACTCTGTGAGCTTGCTCTTTTAGGCTTGCTGTATTGATTCTCTGTTAAAGTAACATTGTCTGTTTAAGTATAATAGTTAGCTAACCAAGGTAGTTAGGCAAACAAGGTTTTGGGGTAACCAAGGGGAAATATATTTATTTTATACTTTTAAGTTAAACCTTTTATTAAGAATGTGTGAGAATCTCATTCAGTGTACAGCTTGCCACATGTTTGCATCACTGGAGCAGCCGCTTCTGGGATTATATGTTTGTGGCAAGTGCGAGCATATTGTCTCTTTAGAAACTCGTATTGGGGATCTGGAGGAACGAATTGCAACACTACATGAAATTCAGACACTTGAAAGGGAAATGGATAGGACTGAGCTGGTTGTTAATGGTTCCAGCAGTGGGAATGGGGAGGATTCAGATGAGGAGACTCCAGGATGTAGCTGGGTCACAGTTAGAGGGCGAAGTAAGCGGAAGAGACAGGCCAGTTCTGAGCTGGTACACCCCAATAGATTTGCAAGATTAAGTGAAGATGTTGGGGATATCAGTTCAGGGGTGGCAGTGTCAGAGAGGGCCGTGTTGCCTAGTATAGTGAACAGTCCTTTAGCTGTGGAAGAGGAGCATACTATGGTGGGCAGTCCTTCAGTCATGGAAGAGGGGCATACAAGTCAGGGCCAGAGGCAGATGTTGGTGGTAGGAGACTCTATTATAAGGAAGGTTGATAGGGTAATTTGTCATCCAGACCCTTTACATAGAACAGTTTGCTGTCTTCCAGGGGCTCGTGTTAGGCATATTGTGGAGCGTATTGATAGATTGTTAGAGGGATGCGGGTCTGATCCTGCAGTCATGGTGCATATTGGTACTAATGAAGAAATCAGTGGGAGATGGAGAGTCCTAAAAAATGACTTCAGGGAGTTAGGTAGCAAGCTTAAAGCAAGGACCTCCAAAGTAATATTTTCTGAGATATTACCAGTGCCGTGTGTTAACTCAGTAAGGCAGAAGGAGCTAAGGTCTGTTAATTCATGGCTAAAAACATGGTGTAAAAATGAGGGGTTTGACTTTTTAGAACACTGGGCTGATTTTTCACTAGGGTATAAATTGTACAGTAAGGATGGATTGCACCTGAATGACATGGGTGCAGGTGTGTTGGGGGAAAGGATGGTAGCACGTTTAGAGAACCTTTTAAACTAGGCAAAGGGGGGGAGGGTAAATTAGAACAAAATAGAACAGAGAGATCAGTGTCTGAATATGTCACTCCCTTAATATCTCAAGGAAGGGATGACTTAAGAAATGTCACATTAGAAAGTATAGAGGAAAGTACACCAAGTAGCAGCAGAAAGCACATGAAAATTAAATGTATGACAACAAATGCAAGAAGCATGACAGGTAAAATGGGGGAGCTGACGCTCTTAGTTGCAGAAGAGGACTATGATGTTATCAGTATAACGGAAACTTGGTGGGATGATTCACATGACTGGGCAGTTAACTTAGAGGGGTATACATTATTTAGGAGGGACAGGAATAATAAAAGGGGTGGAGGAATCTGCATGTATATTAAACCTGACCTTAAACCTACAATAAGGGAAGATATTTATGATACAAGTGACAATGTAGAGACCCTGTGGGTTGAAATAAAGAATGGGGGGAAAAATCCTAAAAAAATATTACTAGGAACATGCTACAAGCCTCCCAACATTAGTGACCTGGAGGAAACTCAACTACTTATCCAAATAGGTAAGGCTGCTAATAACAGTGCTGTAATTATGGGAGATTTTAACTACCCTGATATAAACTGGGCCAATGAAACTAGTAATTCAGCTAAGGGGGATAGATTTTTAAATGTTCTCAGGGATAACTTCTTGTCACAATTAATAGAGGAGCCAACTAGAAGTAAAGCTATATTGGATTTAGTGCTATCAAACAATACAGATATAATATCAAACATAGAAGTTAAAGAACATTTGGGTAACAGTGATCATAACATGGTCACATTTGAAATCTCTTTTCATATGCAGTGTTTTAAAGGCTTAACTAAGACTTTTAATTTCAAGAAAGCAAAATTCAACGATTTAAGGAAATCATTAAATAATATAAATTGGGACAATGTATTTTCTAATAAAAATACAGAGGATAAATGGATAATATTTAAAAATTTGTTAAATAAATATACATATCAATACATACCATATGGTTATAAAAATAAAAATAAAAAAACTAAGCCGTTATGGCTAAATAAAAATGTGTTAAAAGAAATTAGGAAAAAACGTAGGGCATTTAAATTATTAAAAGAAAATAGTACAGACTCGGCATACAATATTTATAAGGAATGTAACAAAGCATGCAAAAAAGCAATCAAATTAGCCAAAATTGAAAATGAAAAATTAATTGCCAAGGATTCTAAGTCTAACCCTAAAAGGTTCTTTAAGTACATAAATAGCAAAAAATCTAAGAAGGATAATATAGGTACATTAAAATGTGTGGAGGGTAGCATGATAAATAATGACAGGGAGAAGGCTGAGGTACTAAACCAGTTTTTTTCTTCAGTATACACAAGAGAGGAACCATTGAATGATACTTTGGAACAGAATAGAACATGCCAGTCCATACCACTAACTGGGTTTTGTTTAGAGGATATCAGGAAAAAACTAAAAAATATTAAGGTAAATAAAACTCCAGGCCCAGATGGAATACACCCAAGGGTGTTAAGTGAACTTAGCACTGTTATAGACAAACCTTTACTCTTAATTTTTCAAGACTCATTATCCTCAGGCATGGTACCCCAGGATTGGCGTAAAGCTGATGTGGTGCCACTCTTCAAAAAGGGAAGCAGGGATGATCCAGGAAGCTATAGACCAGTAAGTCTGACATCAATAGTGGGGAAGATATTTGAAGGGATTATAAGGGATTATATTGATGAGCATATTCGTGTAAACAAGATTATGAGTTCTAATCAGCATGGCTTTAGGAGAAATAGATCATGTCAAACTAATCTAATTAGATTCTACGAGGAAGTAAGTAAAAATATAGATAAAGGGGAATCAGTTGATGTGATATACTTAGATTTTGCAAAGGCATTTGATACAGTGCCACATGAGAGATTAATGCACAAAATTAAGGGACTGGGAATAGCTGAAAATGTTAGCTCATGGATAAATAACTGGATAAAAGATAGGGAGCAACGAGTAGCAGTAAATGGATCATACTCAGATTGGACAAAGGTAATCAGTGGCGTCCCCCAGGGATCAGTACTGGGCCCTGTTCTTTTTAATATTTTTATAAATGACTTGGAGCAAGGATTAAATAGCGACATCTCTATTTTTGCAGATGATACTAAGTTAAGTAAGGTCATTAGGTCAGAGCAGGATGAACTCTCTTTGCAAAGGGATTTGCTAAAATTAGAACTATGGGCAAGTGAATGGAAAATGAGATTTAATACGGAAAAATGTAAGGTTCTACATTTTGGAAGTAAAAATAAGCAGGCTATGTATTTTTTAAATGGGACAAGACTTAGCCAAACACAGGAGGAAAGGGATTTAGGAGTAGTAATAGATAACAAGCTAAAGATGAGTGCACAATGCAGGGCAGCGGCTTCAAAGGCTAATAAGATACTACCATGTATTAAAAGAGGCATTGATTCAAGGGAGGAAAGCATAATTCTGTCATTATATAAAGCCCTGGTAAGACCTCACCTTGAGTTTGGAGTGCAGTTCTGGGGACCGATTGCTAAAAAAGATATTGCAGAACTAGAAAAAGTTCAGAGAAGGGCCACAAAGCTAATAAGGGGATTGGAGAAATTAACCTATGAGGAGAGGCTAGCCAAACTGGGTCTGTTCTCTTTAGAAAAAAGGCGCTTGAGAGGTGACATGATTACTTTATATAAATATATTCAAGGCCCATATACAGAGATGGCAGAAGCTCTTTTTATTCCAAGAAAATTGGTTCTGACAAGAGGTCATAATTTAAGGTTGGAGGAAAGGAGATTTAATCTCCTGCAACGGAAACGTTTTTTCACTGTAAGAGCAATAAAATTGTGGAACTCATTACCAAAGGAGGTAGTGAATGCCAATGCCATAGATACATTTAAAAATAGTCTGGATAAATTTCTGTATATAAACAAAATTCATGGATATGATTGCTAGTATTAAATGGGTCACATTTTAATGGGGTTATTTAAGCTTAACTGGAGCTTTTTGTAAGTATTTTAGATTTGTATAGGTTGAACTCGATGGACTTCAGTCTTTTTTCAACCTTATCTACTATGTTACTATGTTACTATGTTACCCTATCAATAAATTAATTAAATAAACTACCTACAATTACCTACAATTAACCTAACACTACACTATCAATAAATTAATTAAACACAATTGCTACAAATAAATACAATTAAATAAACTAGCTAAAGTACAAAAAATAAAAAAGAACTAAGTTACAAAAAATAATAAAATATTTACAAACATAAGAAAAATATTACAACAATTTTAAACTAATTACACCTACTCTAAGCCCCCTAATAAAATAACAAAGCCCCCCAAAATAAAAAATTCCCTACCCTATTCTAAATTAAAAAAGTTACAAGCTCTTTTACCTTACCAGCCCTGAACAGGGCCCTTTGCGGGGCATGCCCCAAGAATTTCAGCTCTTTTGCCTGTAAAAAAAAACATACCATACCCCCCCCCAACATTACAACCCACCACCCACATACCCCTAATCTAACCCAAACCCCCCTTAAAGAAACCTAACACTAAGCCCCTGAAGATCTTCCTACCTTGTCTTCACCATACCAGGTTCACCGATCCGTCCTGGCTCCAACATCTTCATCCAACCCAAGCGGGGGTTGGCGATCCATCATCCGGTGCTGAAGAGGTCCAGAAGAGGCTCCAAAGTCTTCCTCCTATCCGGCAAGAAGAGGACATCCGGACCGGCAAACATCTTCTCCAAGCGGCATCTTCAATCTTCTTCCATCCGGTGCGGAGCGGGTCCATCTTGAAGCAGGCGACGCGGATCCATCCTCTTCTTCCGTTGTCTCCCGACGAATGACGGTTCCTTTAAGGGACGTCATCCAAGATGGCGTCCCTCGAATTCCGATTGGCTGATAGGATTCTATCAGCCAATCGGAATTAAGGTAGGAATTTTCTGATTGGCTGATGGAATCAGCCAATCAGAATCAAGTTCAATCCGATTGGCTGATCCAATCAGCCAATCAGATTGAGCTCGCATTCTATTGGCTGTTCCGATCAGCCAATAGAATGCGAGCTCAATCTGATTGGCTGATTGGATCAGCCAATCGGATTGAACTTGATTCTGATTGGCTGATTCCATCAGCCAATCAGAAAATTCCTACCTTAATTCCGATTGGCTGATAGAATCCTATCAGCCAATCGGAATTCGAGGGACGCCATCTTGGATGACGTCCCTTAAAGGAACCGTCATTCGTCGGGAGACAACGGAAGAAGAGGATGGATCCGCGTCGCCTGCTTCAAGATGGACCCGCTCCGCACCGGATGGAAGAAGATTGAAGATGCCGCTTGGAGAAGATGTTTGCCGGTCCGGATGTCCTCTTCTTGCCGGATAGGAGGAAGACTTTGGAGCCTCTTCTGGACCTCTTCAGCACCGGATGATGGATCGCCAACCCCCGCTTGGGTTGGATGAAGATGTTGGAGCCAGGACGGATCGGTGAACCTGGTATGGTGAAGACAAGGTAGGAAGATCTTCAGGGGCTTAGTGTTAGGTTTCTTTAAGGGGGGTTTGGGTTAGATTAGGGGTATGTGGGTGGTGGGTTGTAATGTTGGGGGGGGTATGGTATGTTTTTTTTTACAGGCAAAAGAGCTGAAATTCTTGGGGCATGCCCCGCAAAGGGCCCTGTTCAGGGCTGGTAAGGTAAAAGAGCTTGTAACTTTTTAAATTTAGAATAGGGTAGGGAATTTTTTATTTTGGGGGGCTTTGTTATTTTATTAGGGGGCTTAGAGTAGGTGTAATTAGTTTAAAATTGTTGTAATATTTTTCTTATGTTTGTAAATATTTTATTATTTTTTGTAACTTAGTTCTTTTTTATTTTTTGTACTTTAGCTAGTTTATTTAATTGTATTTATTTGTAGCAATTGTGTTTAATTAATTTATTGATAGTGTAGTGTTAGGTTAATTGTAGGTAATTGTAGGTAGTTTATTTAATTAATTTATTGATAGGGTAGTGTTAGGTTTAATTATATCTTAGGTTAGGATTTATTTTACAGGTAAATTTGTTATTATTTTAACTAGGTAGCTATTAAATAGTTCTTAACTATTTAATAGCTATTGTACCTGGTTAAAATAAATACCAAGTTGCCTGTAAAATAAATATTAATCCTAAAATAGCTATAATATAATTATAATTTATATTGTAGCTATATTAGGATTTATTTTACAGGTAAGTATTTAGCTTTAAATAGGAATAATTTATTTAATAAGAGATAATTAATTTCGCTAGATTTAAATTATATTTAACTTAGGGGGGTGTTAGTGTTAGGGTTAGACTTAGCTTTAGGGGTTAATACATTTATTATAGTAGCGGTGAGGTCCGCTCGGCAGATTAGGGGTTAATAATTGAAGGTAGGTGTCGGCGATGTTAGGGAGGGCAGATTAGGGGTTAATACTATTTATGATAGGGTTAGTGAGGCGGATTAGGGGTTAATAACTTTATTATAGTAGCGCTCAGGTCCGCTCGGCAGATTAGGGGTTAATAAGTGTAGGTAGGTAGCGGCGACGTTGAGGGGGGCAGATTAGGGGTTAATAAATATAATATAGGGGTCGGCGATGTTAGGGCAGCAGATTTGGGGTACATAGGGATAACGTAGGTTGCGGCGGTTTACGGAGCGGCAGATTAGGGGTTAAAAAAAATATGCAGGGGTCAGCGATAGCGGGGGCGGCAGAATAGGGGTTAATAAGTGTAAGGTTAGGGGTGTTTAGACTCGGGGTACATGTTAGGGTGTTAGGTGCAGACGTAGGAAGTGTTTCCCCATAGGAAACAATGGGGCTGCGTTAGGAGCTGAACGCTGCTTTTTTGCAGGTGTTAGGTTTTTTTTCAGCTCAAACAGCCCCATTGTTTCCTATGGGAGAATCGTGCACGAGCACGTTTTTGAGGCCGGCCGCGTCCGTAAGCAACTCTGGTATCGAGAGTTGCATTTGCGGTAAAAATGCTCTACGCTCCTTTTTTGGAGCCTAACGCAGCATTTATTTGAACTCTCGATACCAGAGTTAAATTTATGGTGCGGCCAGAAAAAAGCCCGCGGAGCGTTAACAGCCCTTTTACCGCCGAACTCCAAATCTAGGCCATAGTTTGCTTAAACATTTTAGTGTAATAACATTTTCAAGAAAAACAGGTGATCCCTCACACAACTTAGAGAAACTTAGTACAACAGTTACAAGTAAACATTTTGAGTGAGCTATAATCATCTCTACATAAAGGTTATTGAATTTAGTTTTTTGTGTTCTGGCTTCCATGGAGGAAACTCTCTAGGTGTCTATGTAAACAGTTCCAGACGTGATGAGTGGTCGGGAGGGAGGGAAGAGGGGGGATGTAGGGAGGGGTCCAGATAAGGGTGTATAAAGCTCACCACAAGGTGAGGAAAGGGAGTATTTAGACCTTATCAACTTTGTCCAGTGTTTCGCTGTAGTGGAACCATGGTTCCCAAATATCCCAGAACAGATCCTCTTTGTTCAGAGTAAGATAAAAATTTATTTCCATCTTATCAAAGTATTTTATTGTCTCGTGTATCGCTGAAATCTCAGGGGGTGCAGACTGTTTCCAGGCTCTCGCTATGCAAAGTTTACTAGCCGCTAATATGAAGATGACCAGTTTAGATTGAGATTTTGGAATTTTGGGAGGGAAAATGTGTAACAGGGCTATTTCAGGTCTCTGTGGCAAAGTAAGCCCCATGTCTTTAAATATTTGAAACACCTGTACCCAGCAAATGACAAGTGCCGGGCAGCTCCACCAAATGTGGAGGTCTGAGCTTCTCTCTCCGCAGTTTCTCCAGCACAAGGGGGAATGGTTTGGGAACATCTGTGAAAGTCTAGCCGGGGTGTAGTACCATCTCAGGAGAATTTTCATATAGGATTGGATAGAATTTTCACAGTGTAGGGTTTTCTTTGTGAGTACAGTCGCTTGTTGAATGTCTTTATCTAAGATAGTAATGGTCATGTCATATTCCCATGCTCGAAGCTGCCAAATCCTGTCAGAATTACAAGATGCTTGTATCATAGCGTAATGCCATAAGAGGGCCTTGGGTAATTTAGTTTTGGATTGCCACATTTTTTCCCAAATAGTATATGGGCGCCAATTTGATTTGGGAAATCCCCATGATAGTAACCATTTATATAGTCTGGTACACTCAAATGGGAACCAAGGGGGGGGGGATTTGGAACAGGAGGAGCAAAGTCTCCTGGTAGAGGTAAAGTGTCACAAACATAGAGCTGGGAGTCTGTCTGTACGTTCCATGCCTTCCAGTGGGTACCATGTGTATCCGGAAGGTTAGTAAGAAGACCCTCTACTGAATACACTGGTGAAGGATGGGGTGCTATGTCAGACAGGTGTCTAAGGGAGTGCCAGGCTCCTAGATTTTCTAGCACTATTTCATTTTTTATCTTTGTTACTCCTAAGTGGTAGGTTGGAATCCAGGGAAAGTCGCCCTATCGGTAAGGTTGTTCGTTCTATAGCCTTCCATCTTTGCGGTTCTCCTTATTCTGACCATGCAGAAATATGTGTAAAACGGGTGGCCTCATAATAGTGGGAGATGTTAGGCATAGCAATCCCTCCTTGATCATATCTTTTTTGTAATATTTTCCCTGCTATTCTCGGCCTTGAGGATCCCATATATATGTCTGAAATAATGAGTGGAATTTGTTTAGTTGCACCTTAGAGAGATTAAGAGGTAGGCATCTGAAGTAGTACAGGATTTTGGGAAGGATTGACCTCTTCAACTAGGCTATACGGCCTAGCCATGAAATTTCATGGAATTTCCATGAATTTAAAAGGAAAGAAATTTCATGGAAGATATGATTGTAGTTTTTGTCTTTTACTAATTTTAGGTCTGGGCCTAATTGTAGCCCTAAATGTCTAATTGTATCTGTAGACCACTGGAAATCATAGGTTGTTTGCAGAATATCTAATTCAAATTCAGGGATATGGATGGGCTGAGCTTCTGTTTTGGAGATGTTTATTTTGCAATAGCTATACTTACTAAAGCTTTTTATAGTATCAAATACTGCTGGTAGAGAGCCTATTGGGTTAGACAAGAATAGCGCTATATTGTTCGCAAAAAGTGTGATCTTTTCACTCTCCTGACTTACTGAAACTCCGTGGATTTGTGGTGAATTACAAATGGCTTGTGCTAGGGGTTCAATAGCCAGGGTGAAGATTAAGGGGGACAGCCCTGTCATGTACCATTTGTTATGGGGAACTCCATGGAGATAAATCCTAGGCCTTTAACTATGGCCGATGGGTTGGAATATAATGCTTGGATAGCACTGATAATTTCCTGTGGGAATCCAAATTGGTGTAGTACCAGCCATAAGTATTTCCATCTGACCCTGTCAAACGCTTTTTCTGCATCTAGAGACAGGGCCAGCATGGAATGTTTTAGTCTAGAGGATTCTGAAAGAATATTAAGTACTCTACTGGTGTTATCAGGGCCTTCCCTACCAAATGTAAACCCTACTTGGTCTGGGTGTATAAGACTGGGGAGGAGAAGGCGTAGGCGGTTAGCCCAGAGTTTGGCATATAATTTAGCATCCAGGTTTATCAGCGAGATAGGTCTATAGCTGCTACATTGGGCAGGATCCTTTCCTTGCTTCGGTATTGCAAGGATAGTGGCTTTTAAAAATTATTTTCTAAGCGATCCCTGATCTCGAGCCTCTGCAAATAATTTGAAAAGGGTCAAAGTTCAATTATTGTGAAGGGCGTTAATAACTCTTCTATGGCTGAATTGGTAAGAGAGGGGAGTTTTAGTTTATCTAAGAATGAAATAATCTGAATTTCAACGCTTTTTATTGTTTGATTGGGAAATTTAACATAAGCATTCAGAAACTTTTATATGTAACCACACACTTTATCCATCAATAAAAGTAAAATGTTGGTCTCTATGTTATTTCATTAAAAGCACTTACATTGTATTAATGTGATGTGGTGAAATCTAGGCATTTATTTCACAATCAAATATTAGTAATTGCAGAAATAAAACTATTCATGAAAAGCATCACAACAAAATATTTTATAAATGTTCCATTCTTTTGTTAAAAGGAAGGAAAGTATTAAAGAAGCAGCTAAGCGCCTCATGATCATACGAGAGAAAATGAAGGGGAAACTAAGACTTCTGGGAACTTTACAATCTTGGGAGCACATCACCAATCAAACTGGCTTGTTCAGCTACACTGGACTCACGTGTACGTATTAACCTTTTCCAGAGCATCTATGATTATGAACCCTTAGATAATAAAAGTAGTTTTACCCAGATCAATATATAATACACAAATATTATATACTAGTCCTAAAGCCTGTTCACACGGGCCATTTTTTGCAGTACAATGGTCCCACCCCTTGCTCTCTCTCCCCCTCTCTTTTGCACTCTCTCCCCCTCTCTTTTGCGCTCTCTCTCGCTCCACCTCTCTTTTGCTCTCCCTCTCCCCCTCTCTTTTGCTCTCTCCCCCCTCTCTTTTGTGCTCACTCCACCTCTCTTTTGCTCTCTCTCTCCCCCCTCTCTTTTGCTCTCTCCCCCTCTCTTTTGCTCTCTCTCCCCCTCTCTTTTGAGCTCTCTCTCCCCCCTCTCTTTTAAGTTCTCACTCTCCCCCCTCTCTTTTGCGTTCTCTCTTTTGTGCTGTCTGTCTCCCCCCTCTCTTTTGCGTGCTCTCTCTCCCTCTCTTTTGCTCTCTCTCTCCCACTCTCTATTGCTCTCTCTCCCTCCTCTCTTTTTCTCTCTCTCTCCCCTCTCTATTGCTCTCTCTCTCCCCCCCCCTCTCTTTTTCTCTCTCTCCCCCTCTCTATTGCTCTCTCTCCCCCTCTCTTTTTCTCTCTCTCTCTCTCGCCCCTCTCTTTTTCTTTCTTCCCCCCTCTCTTTTTCTCTCTTCCCCCAACCACGCCCACTTTCCCAGCAACAGCATGTCAGGTAAGGCCAGGTGTGTTTGTCCTCGTGCTGTCTTTACTGCGCATGACAGCTTCAGACAAACACACTTGGCCTTTTATATAATAGGATAAATAAGTATTGATATAGATAAATATAATTATCATATTATGCCAACAGCCATGCAGTATATGTGAAAATTCTATTTATTTAATAAAATAAAACCAAATAACTAATCATATAAAGAATTGATATAAACACAAAGAGAGAAGCGCTCAACCAGGAATGAACAACAGCTTGTTTTTTGGCCAGTCACCACCTAGGAGCAGTGTTTAGCCCAATTGTCCCTTTCACAAAGGATAATTTTCCAGAAGTATATCAGTCTGATGGCACCTACAAAGGGCAGTCCAATTCTGAAGCAGCAGACAATCCCCCTCTGAACAAGGAAGATGGCAACCCCAGACATTCGTTTTAGCCTTTTTGTGGGCCTCATCTGTGAGGTGCAGTAATATCCCTCTAGGCACTTTGAACAGGTAGTCCATATATGGTTTCCCCCGTAAACTTTAGGGAGATTTTCCCCAGAGAGAGAGTGCTACCAGATCCAAATAATGGTCAGTAGCTTATTCTTTGGTGGGTAACCACCTTTGAGTAGCCTCTTTTTCCCAACTGTGCCTTTCACAGAGGAGAACTTTCCTGAAGTATATCACTCTGATCCCACCCATAAAAGATGGTCCAGCCCTGAAATATCAGGCAATCCTCCTCTAAATGAGGAAAATGACAATTGCAGAAAATAGTTTGAGTCTTCTGTGGTCCTTTTCAGTGGGGTGCAGCCATATCCCTCTAGGCACATTGAATATGGGGTACATGTGGATTTTCCCCCATCACCCTTAAAGTCCTAATAAGCATATATAATACTGAACCAGTTGACATAAAATGTATAAAGCAACAAAAACTATATACAGTATTAAAAGAAAGAATGGATAGATGAAAATACAGCTAGTCAAGAGCAAGGGAATTTAGCACTCTTAAATAGTACCAATTTTATTTTTAAATACATGAAGAAGTAAAATTACATATTCACAGTGTAGCAAACAGCTATACCAAGAAAACTAATACAGCTAAATCATAGTATATAGAAAGCTGCACATACAATAATAAAAGACCAGCAACACCCTACCTTTTCTTGAAGCCTTGTTTGGACTACCTTACTGTGTATGACCCTGGCCTATTACTACATTTTGATTTCTCCTGCTCCCTTTTTCTGATCCTCTATGTATTACCTAACATGCTGCTCTGAATTGTACCCTGCTTTACTTCGTTACTTCTGCACAGCAGGACCATCAACCAACAGTGGCAATCACCTCCGCTTGACATGGAAAAACAATTTTAGTGAATATTATTTTGGTGTCTCTGGATTTATAGAACCTTTTTTCCTCTAATTTCCATAATGGAAATGGTGAGCTGTCTCCCATGAAAAAATGAGAGCATTATGTTGTGTAAAAGTTTGCAATAGAGGATGAAGAACACAGTGAGAACCCGACGTATGTTTTAATTTTAATACCATTCCTAATGTAAATCAAATTACGCAGTTTTCAGTGCACTGTACCTTATGTGACTAATCCTATCCATCAGGTAGATTACAAGTTGTGCGTTATGAGTGAAAAAGCAGTGTTATGGCTTTTTTTTCACTACCACTGGTATTACAGGTGTTATAGGTATAGCTGTACCGCACACCTTTTTTGGCCGTCAAGCAACTTAACTATCGCACCTTTCAAAAAGTTCTTTTTCAATGGGACTTCCATAGCGCCGGTATTACGAGTTTGCCTGTCGGGCCAAAAAGTGAGCGGTACAGCCTATAACTACAAGATCTGTACCGCCACCTGAAAGTTACAAAGCTGTACCATAAAACTCATAACTAAAGTTTTACAAAGTACACTAACATCCATAAACTACCTATTAACCAGTAAACCGAGGACCTCCCGCATTGCAAACACTAAAATAACATTATTAACCCCTAATCTGCCACTCCGGACATTGTTGCCACTATAGTAAACATATTAACCCCTAAACCGCTGCACTCCCGCATCGCAAACACTAGTTAAATATTATTAACCCTCAATCTGCTGTCCCTAACAACGCCGCAACCTATATTACTGTTATTAACCCCTAATGCTGCCCCAAAAATCGCCACCACCTAACTACACTTATTAACCCCTAATCTGCTGCCCCCAATGTCGCCGCCACTATACTAAAGTTATTAACCCCTAAACCTAACCCTAAGTCTAATGCTAGATTACCTAAATTATTCCTATTTAAACTGGGTAAACTTATCAACAGTTAATGCTTCAAATATCACCTCTATGCTGATGACACCCAGATCTACCTCTCCACCCCTGCTCTCTCTCCCTCTGTCCTCTCTCATGTCAGCAACTGCTTATCTGGTATTTCTTCCTGGATGGCCTCTCACCACCTAAAGATTAACATGTCCAAGACTGAGCTCCTTCTTATCCCCCCCTCAAGCTCTACGCCGACTTCTGACTTCTCTATCCCTGTTGACGGCATCACCATTTCCCCATCGCCCCAAGTCCGCTGCCTCAGAGTCACCCTTGACTCAAACCTATCCTTCGTCCCCCATATCCAATCGCTTTCTACATCCTGCCGCAATCATCTACGCAATATTTCCAAAATTTGCCCTTTTCTGAGCGCTGACACCACAAAGCAAATAATCCACTCCCTTGTTATCTCCCGACTTGACTACTGCAATAACCTACTCGCTGGCCTTCCTCTTTCCCGCCTCTCCCCCCTTCAATCCATCCTAAATGCTTCTGCCAGGCTGATCCACCTTTCCCATCGATCTGTATCTGCTGCACCTCTCTGTGAGTCCCTTCATTGGCTCCCCATTCATAGCAGAATCAAATTCAAAATTCTCACCCTTACATACAAAACTCTCACCAACGCCGCTCCCCTCTACCTATCCTCTCTAATACACAAGTATACTCAAGCCCGTCCACTAAGATCCAACAATGACCTGCTCCTTGCATCCGCAACTATCACCTCCTCTCATGCTAGACTGCAGGACTTCTGTCGTGCAGCACCTACCCTCTGGAACACTCTCCCTCGTGCTGTAAGGCTTTGCCCCAATCTTTCTTCCTTTAAATGTTCCCTGAAGACTTTTCTGTTCAGGGAAGCCTACCACCCAACTCAATAATAAATTAATTTCACTTACCTAACATTTTCCTCATCTAACTCTGTATTAACATCTTTCTAAATCTTGCAGTCCTCACCTCCTGTTTCCCAACCGCCTACCCTTCTAGATTGTAAGTTCCCACGGGAATAGGGCCCTCAATCCCTCCTGCATGTGTTTGTAAATTTTGTCCTGTATCTTACAAGTCTTGTATTGTTTTATTTAAATGAATTGTATCCATGGACAGCGCTGTGGAATATGTTGGCGCTTAATAAATAAAGTATAATAATAATAATAAATACTTACCTGTAAAATAAAACCTACGCTAGCTACAATATATGTTGCCCAAAACCCTAAGCTAAAAATAAAACCCACCCAATAAACCCTTAAAAAAACACTAACCCCCAAAGATCCACTTAGAGTTTTTGAAGACTGCACATACTTTCTCATCCAGCCGGCGAAGTCTTCATCCAAGCGGCAAGAAGTCCTCAACAAAGCCGGGAGAAGTCTTCATCCAAGCGGCAAGAAGTCCTCTACGAAGCCGGGAGAAGTCTTCAACCAAGGGCCAAGAAATCATCATCCAGGCGGGCAGAAGTCTTCATCTAGATGGCATCTTCTGTCTTCATCCTTCCGACGCGGAGCGGCTCCATCTTCAAGACATCCGGCGCGGAGCATCATCTTCATACGGTCCCAGCCATACACTGAAGGTTCCCTTTAAGGGACGTCATCCAAGATGGTGTCCCTTGAATTCCAATTGGCTGATAGAATTCTATCAGCCAATCGGAAATTAAAGGGAAAAAATCCTATTGGCTGATGCAATCAGCCAATAGGATTGAGCTTCAATCCTATTGGCTGACCCAATCAGCCAGTGGGATTGAGCTCGCATTCTATTGGCTGATTGGAACAGCCAATAGAATGCGAGCTTAGTGTAGGCTAGGGTTTTTCTATTTTTTTTTTTTAATTTTGATAGGGCTATTAGATTAGGAGTAATTCGCTTTTATTTTTGATCATTTCTTTTTTTATTTTGTGTAATTTAGTGTTTAATTTTTTTTTCTAATTTAGATAAAAGTATTTTTTTAATTTAATTAATTTAATTTTATTGTAATGTTAGGTGTTAGTGTAACTCAGGTTAGGTTTTATTTTACAGGTAAATTTGTATTTATTTTAACTAGGTAGCTAGTAAATAGTTAATAACTATGTACTAACTAGTCTACCTAGTTAAAATAAATACAAACTTAGCTGTGAAATAAAAATAAAAGCTAGCTACAATGTAACTATTAGTTATATTGTAGCTATCTTAGGGTTTATTTTACAGGTAAGTATTTAGTGTTAAATAGGAATTATTTAGTTATTAATAGTTGGTTTTATTTAGATTTATTTTAATTATGTTAAAGTTAGGGGTGTTGGGGTTAGGGTTACATTAGGGTTAGACTTAGGGGTTAATATATTTATTTAGTATTAGTGATGTGGGAGGCCAGAGGTTTAGGGGTTAATAACTTTAGTATAGTGGCGTGGCGGTGGCGACGTTGGGGGTGGCAGATTAGGGGTTAATAAATTTATTTTGGTGGCGGCAACATTGGGGGCGGCAGATTAGGGGTTAATACATTTCTGTAGGTGGCGGCGATGTTGGGGGCGGCAGATTAGGGGTTAATAAGTGTAATGTAGGTGTCGGCGATGTCAGGGGCAGCAGATTAGGGATGTTTAGACTCGGGGTTTATGTTAGGGTGTTAGGTGTAAATATACATTCTCTTGCCCCATAGATATCAATGGGGCTGAGTTACGGAGCTTTACGCTCCGTGATTGCAGGTGTTCTGCTTTTTTTTAGCCGGCTCTCCCCATTGTTGTCTATGGGGAAATCGTGCACGAGCACGTAACAGCAGCTCAAAGCAGCGCTGGTATTTGTGTGCGGTATGGAGCTCAACACAGCCATATCGCCCGCAAACGCCGGGTTTTTGCAAACCTGTAATAGCAGTGCTATTAAAGGTGAGTGGTGGAAATAACGTGCAAGTTATTAGCGAGCCACTCATAACGCAAAACTCGTAATCTGGCTGTATGTTAATTACATTTATAATTCTACATTCCCACATACTATATTTTATAACTACACACCTTAAAATTGCTGTTATTATCATATGCATTGGTTTCCTTTTAGAGTAATTAGTGTTTTGAGTAGTTCGATAAAAGCTGTATCTGTTGGGCGAGAATGTTTAGAGAATTCCACCATGGAAATAGAAGTACTAGTGAGCATTCATAGATAATATCGCAATCCCAGAGACCTATAGGAAATTGGGCCCCTA
Organism: Bombina bombina; assembly: GCF_027579735.1. Lineage (NCBI taxonomy): Eukaryota > Metazoa > Chordata > Amphibia > Anura > Bombinatoridae > Bombina > Bombina bombina. The sequence goes on along the minus strand of NC_069504.1, from coordinate 784,360,610 downwards.
GTTTTTCTCCCAGGATGCCAATACCATGAATAATTGGTCTATGTAGGGTTAAAAGTTATTCTGGTATAAGCACTGTTGTCTTGTAGCTGTCTCTGTGCTTCCAAGATGTATTTATCCCATCTATACCTATATACCGCTTTACTATGGATCCACCCTTTGTTCTCTTGGTATCCTTTTTTTTAAAAGCATACTTAGGTAGGCCCAAGAGCTGCTGATTGGTGGCTTTTTATTGGCTCACCCATGTGCATTGCTGTTTATTCAACAAAGGATACCAAGAAAATGAAGCAACTTGTTTTGCATCTATAAGATTTTGGGCTAGATAACAAGTGAGGCGCTTGTTTTTGCGCAAGCGATGTGTTTTCGCGATCCGTTTTAATTCATATACACTGTCATGAGTACACCTGAGCTTGGGTGAGGTGCTTAAACAATAGAAGATGGTTAGTCTCCTTTTTTTTAAATATAAATCCACAAAGTTTGGTTTAGCATACCTCACAGAAATAGAGTTTAAATACATCTTGGGAGTTTTACCAATAAAACCAAATAGTTACATAAAACAGGGGGTATTGGCAAATGTACACTTGCAAATAAACAAAACATTTTGAAATGCTGCAAGAATCATCTGGAAAAAAAAATCACTTAAAGGGACATTATACACTCATTTTTTCTTTGCATAAATGTTTTGTAAATAATCTATTTTTATAGCCCATAAAGTTTTTTTTTTTTTTTAAATCTATAGTTTTGATTATGTTTAAATAATGTTGCTCTGATTTTCAGACTCCTAACCAAGCCCCAAAGTTTTATGAGAATACCGTCAGCTACCTTCTCCAGCTTGCTCCTGTTTGTGTAAAGGGTCTTTTTATATTCAAAAGAAGGGGAGGGGGGAGTGTCTTATTTCCCACTTGTAGTGGGCTTTCCAGCTACCTTTTAAACAGAGCTAAACTGAGAGCTTCTAAGTAAGTTTTCAAACAGTTTTATACTGGATTTTTATATCAGTATTTGTGCATCTTATTCTTTATCGTAGTGTCTATTACATGCAGTTATATGAAAATGAGTGTATACTGTCCCTTTAAGCTTTTATATTACAAAAGTCTAGTCACACAATATGGCCATATTCTGCATTTAAACTAACACGAATAGAAGACATACTTATTATGTGTATACTGTTTAGCTTTCATTGGCAATTAGACAGTTAATATAAGACTACTTAAAAGTAGATGGGAGAGATGTAACCACATCCCTGACAAAGTACCTGTTGGTACGAAACGCGTTGGTTTTATTAACAGGTAGCACAAGCTATTTTCTGTTGAGCCCTTTGGATTTATTTTACTATTTACAATAAAGGCTATGCTTTAAACAAATTCTCCATCTCACTGGATTAGTATATGTTTGTTTCAGTGCTTCTGTCAAAACAACTCAACTGGTCTTGTCTTTTGCAGACATACCTTCTTAAGAGCAAACAATTAGCTGTGTTCAAACCCTGTTTTGACATTATAACACAGGCTGATCTCTACTTTCTCTACTAGTAAAGGTGGTATAACACTCATAGAATTAAAGGTGGTAAAATTATCATATGTTTAACCAATTTGTACATCCAAACTAATGAAAACATACATATTAATAAAAAAATAAAAAAAACCTAATGATACATAAAATGCATATTGCATATTACTAACTTAATTGTTCCTTATCTTATTAACCTCTTAAGGACATATGACGGAATTTTTCCGTCATAAAACAATTGAGCAAACTGAAAGCTGTGTCCTTAAAGGGTTAAACAGTGCCAAACAACGTTTACCTAGAAATTGTAAACAGGTATTTGTCCCATCCTTTTCAGGTGACCACCGCTATCTCACTTAAACTCTATTAGTACAAGCTGAGGTCATAAATTCATATTCATGGTTCATTGAAACTCCTGTGGGATGAATATGCCAATAATTCTAAATGGTCTTTTTCATAATCACAATATCACTTTTGATTGGAATGTGCTGGAGTAGATGATTGATAATTCTTTATAGAATTGCTATACTAATTATTGCTTGTGTTATTAACTTTTGTACTCTTCATATTTGGGAAATTATCCTATGTCTTGAAAAAGGATATGATTATTGTGTAATATTAGAGAAATACCTTAGATTTTCAAAACCTCACAATCATCTCACCTTTAGTTACTATATACAAACAATATATATACAGACTTTTTTATTGCGATAAGATGTTTTGTTACTAGACTTAGTAAATGTTATTGATATTGGATATCTCTAACTTTATTTTTTAACAGGTGTCCAGGTCCGTTTGCTGATCAAGAAATATCACATTTATTTGCATGAAAATGGACTGATAAACATCTCAAGTCTGAACGACTCAAACTTGGCTTATCTACTGCAGAGTATACATGAAGTCTCATCAATACCGCAGTAGTCCAGGGGATATACAAGGATGTAAACTAACAATCATTTTCCATTATATTGGATATGAAATTAATAAAATAATGTTTAACATAAACAGCTAGATTACAAGTGGAGCGCTAATTTATCACGCACCTGTATTACAAGTGGCTGGTTATTGCTACCGCAATTAACATTTTTTTTAAATAAAAAAACAAATGCACAAAGCAGTTTTTATGGGTTAAAAGTGGCAGGTGTGGGGTGTTAGAGAAAAAAAAAAACAGCACTGAAAAGTACCTTTACATTGCGGTCTATGGGGACTGTGTGTTCCCTGTACATATATATGTATATGCTTATATATATATATTTAGGTGTTAATATGTGTATAAACACATATATATGTATATAATTATATGCATACTGTATATACTTAACATTTGCTGCCCATTGCTGCGTGACTTACCCCCTTCTCTGCGTTAGGATCTGAGTCATGTTTCATGACATGAGAACGAGACTCCCACTGGAGCCTGTGTAAGCGTGCTCTCGTGAGCGCAATGCTTCCATACAATGTGAAAACGAGGTCACGTTCACATTCAGGTTAACTTGTAATACCAGCACACACTTGTAATCTAGCCCAAAGTGAGTTACTAGCTTAAAGGGATAGTAAACCCATTTTTTTCATGCTTTTTAAAGCAACTTTCTAATTTACTCCTAGGGGTCAATTATGTATCATGTCCGCCAGACATCGCTGAATGCGGACAGCATACGCTGTCCGTATTCAACATTGCACAAGCAATTCTAGTGAACTGCTAGTGCAATACCGCCCCCTGCAGATTCGTGGCCAATCGGCCACTAGCAGGAGGTGCCAATCAGTCTGATCGTATAGGATCGGGCAGATTGCTGTACGCTGCCTCAGAGGTGGCGTATGAGTTAAGGAGCAGCGGTCTATAGGGCCTAAAGGCTTGCACAGAAACAGAGTGAATTGGCCCAATACGGCCAATAATAAAGTGACCCCCTAATATCAAAATGTCTTCAATCTCTTTGTAACTTTATTAAAAAATCAGGAATGTAAGCTTAAGAGCCGGACCATTTTTGGTTCAGAACCTGGGTTCCACTTGCTTATTGATTTGCTAAAGGTAGTCACCAATCACAAGCGCTAGCCAGGGTGCTGAAACCATAAGTGGGCCGGCTCCTTAGCTTATATTCCTACTTTTTCAAATAAAGATACCAAGAGAATGCAGAAAATTTGATAATAGGAGTAAATTAGAAAGTTGTTTAAAATTGCCTGCTCTATCCGAATCACAAAATAAAAAAATTGTGTTTACTATCCCTTTAATTCTACCTTCATTATTATTTTTGCAATTAAGTCCCTCACATATGTTACTGTCTTAATATAAATCCTTCCAATCCAAAATTCATAAATATGGAGCAGAAATAAACAAAAGCCACATATGGTGACATACATGTGATAGTCATGTATGTCACTATGTATATGATTGCACTGAATAAAAGGTGATGTATTTCTGTTTCAAGCAAAAAAAGAAACATCTATTTCAGAAAAGTTATACTTGTTTTTGCCAAGGGGATGGAACTACCATGACTGGTCTAGTTTCCTGCACTGCTTAGTAAGGAGTAACACAGGTGTATGTTAGAGAAACATGAAACGGAGGACTTTGTTAGCGCCAATGGAGGATGTGAGTATCATTGAGAGAAAAGACAAAAAGACTATGGTGACATAAAGCCAAGCAAATCTAAATTTATCTTAATTAAAGCTACTTCCAAGATAGCCACGAGTATAAGATGCATGAGAGGAACTCCAGAACACTACTCAGAGCTTCTCCCTATATTAATTGCCTTGAGACACAGTTCTTTCTATCATTTTGCCAATTATATACTATGATTGTTGCTGTAAACACAATGGCCCCTAGTTATCAATGTCTGTCGGACCTGATCCGACAGTGCGGATCAGGTCCGACAGACATCGCTGTATTCAGCATTGCACCAGCAGCTCACAAGAGCTGCTGGTGCAACGCCGCCCCCTGCAGACTCGCGGCTAATGGGCCACCAGCAGGGGGGTGTCAATCAACCCGATCGTATTCAATCGGGTTGATTTCCGGCAATGTGTGTCCGTTGTCCGCCTGCTCAGAGCAGGCGGACAGGTTATGGAGCCGCGGTCTTTGTGACCGCTGCTTCATAACTGGAGCTTGATACGGAGCTTGATACATATGCCCCAATGTATTGTTTATAGAAAGTATTAAAGTGATGGTAAATTTCAGACTATATGAATGTTGCAATGAAAAATATATTAGTTTGCAATTAAAACCACATAATTATTTTTAAAAAGTGTATAAATATTTTATAATAAAAGAATTATAATCCTAATTGATATTGTCTGTTCCTCCCCCCCCCCCCCCCTTCATTTCCTATTTTGGCTGGGCTGTGATGTATAGAGCAGTCCCACCCACTCTCTACATACGCTTTCTAAGGGCTTTAGAGAGGCTGGACTTCAAGATTGTCAAATGACACACATGTTGATTGGATGCTAACTCGAATTGCCATAAAAAAAAAAAAGAGTTTATCCAAGTGGGCCGGCATAACATTGCAATAGAAGCATTACTATATGCACTAATTTAACCCTTTCACAGATGGATTAAAATAAAAAGGTACACATATACTTTTTTAATGACAAAGATTAAATATATGGCATTTGATTAGTTAAGGTTTAAGTCCCAACTGATGCCCATATTGGTTTTTTGCAACTATGCATGTATATAAAAAACTGATAGACTTGAGTAAAATGCATTCATTTACAAATACATTAAACAGAACAAAATATTTCAGCCACTTTCAATACAGGCCTTTATAACTCGTTTTATACGAAAATGGATATTTACCAAACTATAAGGCAGCATGGAACGCATGTCCAGATCAATATTGGTTCTTAGAATCACATGATTTCTGAACTTAATGTCAATTAGACTAGGGCATCCGTACTTTGATTTAATTATTAAAATTATGTATTCTCTTTAATTTAGTTTTTTTTGGATACCAATATTATTACTAGTTCATACATATGGCTTTTGGGAAAAATACCATAAATTCTATTTTATTAAACAAATAATAAAGAAGAAGGCGCCACAATAGTGCACAGTCAATATGGTAGGACACAAACAAATATCAATATACTCACAGGATATCCAGCACTTGAGAAGTACTACCACAGCCTCCTGGACCCTTAGAAGTCGTCCAGATAACTTTCCCCCTGGCACTTCACTCGATCCACTTGTCCCCTTGGTGGAGAAACAGGTTCCTGTGTGTCAGTTACTTCCGACGGTGAGTATTGCTCAGTGGAGAAATGACATGAGCGGTTCCGCTCAAAAAGAGTCTATTAAGTAAATAGTAAAATCCACAAAACTTATGGATAATAAAATTATATAAAAGGATTAGTTGTGGATAAAGTCTCTTGATTGTATAATAAAAGTGACCGTTTCCTCAGGTGTATGTACATACTAATTAAAAACCACGACTTATATCCTAAAATCCCTAAAATCGGCGTCTTCAATTCAGCAATGCGCCTGCGTGAAAGTTAACGTTGCTGTGTTAAAAATAAAGCTGCCCTGCTCAAAATCCCATTGGTTAAAATATCACCCAAAGGAGGTGTATGAAAGGCGACACACCCACAGGTCTTGATAGGTTACATCGCGACCAATCTAATGCGTAATAGACATACCTCATAATTGTCCAATAGTATGTGAACTGTTGATCCAGATGTCGGGGCAGAACGCCCCAAAAAATATCCATAACACAATTGTAAATGAGCGTTATTAATACGCCAATCCCCAAAAATATATATACTGAAAACACAGCGGAAACAGAGGTGCAGACGCAAGTTCAGCCTCCATGAGTAACCCTCAAATCTACTCTTTTGAAAACAAAACATATATATATATATATATATATATATATATATATATATATACACAGGCGGTTCGTGTATATGTATAACTAAACACATACAAGTACATATGTATATAACTAAGCTGAAGCAGTTAAAATACAAAGTAAATAATGATGATAATAATATATAATATAAAAATTGCCAGAGTGTATCATGTTGTACAAATGACCCTATAATCCCAAATACATGGTCAACACAACTGCAGGACTATATAAGTCTATATATACCATACTCCATGCAGTGTCCTCTTATCAATTACAGTCTGATAACTCTGACAATACCAATATAACATACAAAAAACTCCAAATAGTAGAATAAAACATACCCCATATCACCTAATGTAGAGAATATGTGATTTAATTGTCATATGCATATATTAATGAATGTATTATATAAATGCCTCACTGAAAATTGTGATATGATCATGGTGTGCTACAATAACATATTGATCTGCTCTAGACATGGAAAATAATGGAATAAAACTATAAATCAAAATTGAACATCAATGCTAAAAAAACAACATAACCCCTTAACAAATACATAAACACAACTATGGTATGTGTACCAAATGATGAGTTCCAAAGCTGGATGTAGTTAGTATCCGTTTACTGAAACCCTCAACAATTAGTCTATTTTATTAAAGTTGTTACCAAATTTTTTATATGTTTAAACACAACATGATGTAGGAATGTTATGTTTTATAAAGGTAAAAATTATAATTTATTTTGGTTATGATGAATAGTTCTTTTTGATTTGTAAAGGTATTTTTTACAAACAAAATTTATTTGAAAGTAAATTTCAAATTAAAATATTATTTTAGTTTTTATATAAATTAAAAGTTGTTTTTTTTCTCTGTCAATAAAAAATGTATATAAATATGTAAAGTTCATTTTAAACCTTTTTTAATTAAAAAAATGACATGAAATGAATACACATTTCAGGGCTAGTCCAAGGAATTACATTCGCCTAGATTACGAGTTTTGTCGGTAAAGACCCGCGGTGCTAACGAGCCTATTTTTCCAGCGCACCCTTAAGACAACGCTGGTATTACGAGTTGTCTGAGTGGCTGCGTTAGCCTCAGAAAAGGGAGCGTTGAGCAAATTTAGCTTCCCTTCTACTCTCAATACCAGCGTTGCCTACGGTAGAGGTGAGCTGGCGAAATGTGCTCTTGCACTATTTACCCATAGGATACAATGGGGCTGAGCTGGCTGAAAAAAAAAACAACTAACGCCTACAAAAAAGCAGCGTTCAGCTCCTAACGCAGCCCCATTGTTTCCTATGGGGAATCACTTTCTAAGTCTACACCTAACACCCTAACATGAACCCTGAGTCTAAACACCCCTAACCTTACACTTATTAACCCCTAATCTTCCGCCCCCGCTATCACTGACACCTGCATTATACTATTAACCCCTAATCTGCCGCTCCGGACACCGCCGCAACCTACATTATACCTATGAACCCCTAATCTGCTGTCTCTAACATCACCGACACCTACATAATATTTATTACCCCCTAATCTGCCCCCCCCCAACCTTGCCGCCACCTACCAACACTTATTAACCCCTAATCTGCTGACCAGGCATCGCCGCCACTATAATAAATGTATTAACCCCTAAACCGCCACACTCCCGCCTCGCAAACACTATAATAAATTTTATTAACCCCTAATCTGCCCTCCCTAACATCGCCGCAACCTACCTACAATTATTAACCCTAATCTCCCGCCCCCAACATACAAGATACAATATAACTAATAGTTACATTGTAGCTATTTTAGGGTTTATATTTATTTTACAGGCAACTTTGGAGCCTCTTCTGGACGGATCGGTGATACCCGGCGTGGTGAAGACAAGGTAGGGAGATCTTCAGGGGCTTAGTGTTAGGTTTTTTAAGGGGGGTTTGGGTTAGATTAGGGGTATGTGGGTGGTGGGTTGTAATGTTGGGGGGGTATTGTATGTTTTTTTACAGGCAAAAGAGCTGAATTCTTTGGGGCATGCCCCGCAAAAGGCCCTTTTAAGGGCTGGTAAGGTAAAAGAGCTGTTAACTTTTTATTTTAGAATAGGGTAGGGCATTTTTTTTATTTTGGGGGGCTTTGTTATTTTTTTAGGGGGCTTAGAGTAGGTGTAATTAGTTTAAAATTCTTGTAATCTTTTTTAGTTTTTGTAATTTAGTGTTTTTTTCTTTTTTGTAATTTAGTGTTTGTTTTTGTAATTTAGTTTAGTTGATTTAATTGTAGGTAATTGTAGGTAGTTTATTTAATTAATTTATTGATAGTGTAGTGTTAGGTTTAATTGTAACTTAGGTTAAGATTTATTTTACAGGTAATTTTGTAATTATTTTAACTAGGTAGCTATTAAATAGTTATTAACTATTTAATAGCTATTGTACCTGGTTAAAATAAATACAAAGTTGCCTGTAAAATAAATATAAATCCTAAAATAGCTACAATATAATTATTTGTTATATTGTAACTATATTAGGGTTTATTTTACAGGTAAATATTTAGTTTTAAATAGGATTAATTTATTTAATAAGATTTATTTTATTTCGTTAGATTAAAATTATATTTAATTTAGGGGGGTGTTAGGGTTAGGGTAAGATTAGCTTTAGGGGTTAATACATTTATTATAGTAGCGGTGAGGTCCGGTCGGCAGATTAGGGGTTAATAAGTGTAGGTAAGGTAGCGGCGACGTTGGGGGGGGCCGATTAGGGGTTAATAAATATAATATAGGGGTCGGCGATGTTAGGGGCAGCAGATTAGGGGTACATAGCTATAATGTAGGTTGCGGCGGTGTCCGGAGCGGCAGATTAGAGGTTAAAAGTGTAATGCAGGGGTCAGCGATAGCGGGGGCGGCAGATTAGGGGTTAATAAGTGTAAGATTAGGGGTGTTTAGACTCGGGGTTCATGTTAGGGTGTTAGGTGCAGACTTAGAAACTGTTTCCCCATAGGAAACAATGGGGCTGCGTTAGGAGTGTTAGGTTTTTTTTCAGCTCAAACTGCCCCATTGTTTCCTATGGGGGAATTGTGCACGAGCACGTTGTTTAAGCTGGCTGCGTCCGTAAGGAACGCTGGTATTGAGAGTTGAAGTGGCGGTAAATATGCCTGTACGCTCCCTTTTTGGAGCCTAACGCAGCCCTTCAGAGAACTCTAAATACCAGCGTTGTTTAAAAGGTGCGGGGGGGGAAAAAACACGCGTAGCTAACGCACCCCTTCTAACGCAAAACTCTAAATCTAGGTGTTAGTTAATAAGATTTAATTTATTTCGTTAGATTAAAATTATATTTAATTTAGGGGGGGTGTTAGGGTTAGGGTTATACTTAGCTTTAGGGGTTAATACATTTATTATAGTAGCGGCGAGGTCCAGTCGGCAGATTAGGGGTTAATACTTGAAGTTAGGTGGCGGCGATATTAGGGAGGGCAGATTAGGGGTTAATACTATTTATTATAGGGTTTGCGAGGCGGGAGTGCGGCGGTTTAGGGGTTAATACATTTATTAGAGTCGCGGCGAGGTCCGGTCGGCAGATTAGGGGTTAATGAGTGTAGGTAGGTAGCGGCGACGTTGGGGGGGGGCAGATTAGGGGTTAATAAATATTATGTAGGTGTCGGCAATGTTAGGGGCAGCAGATTAGGGGTTCATAGGGATAATGTAGGTGGCGGCGGTGTGCGGTCGGCAGATTAGGGGTTAAAAATATTTATTATAGTGGCGGCGATATGGGGGGACCTCGGTTTAGGGGTACATAGGTAGTTTATGGGTGTTAGTGTACTTTGGAGCACAGTAGTTAAGAGCTTTATAAACCGGCGTTAGCCCAGAAAGCTCTTAACTACTGACTTTTTTCTGAGGATGGAGTCGTGTCGGTAGAAGGTCTACTGCTCACTTCAGCCAAGACTCTAAATACCGGCGTTAGGAAGATACCATTGAAAAGATAGGATACGCAATTGGCGTAAGGGGATCTGCGGTATGGAAAAGTCGCGGCTTGAAAGTGAGCGTTAGACCTTTACATACACGACTCTAAATACCAGCGGGCGGCCAAAAGCAGCGTTAGGACTCAACGCTGCTTTTGACAGCTACCGCAGAACTCTAAATCTAGGCGATTGCTTTTAATTCAAGTGGGCCATACTCATCTCAGACTAATACAAGTTAGCTGTAGTTGGTGTTAAGACGTAGAGGCCGATTCATCATAGTGCGAGCGGACAAGATCCGCTGTAGCGGATCATGTCCGCCACACATCAATAAATGCAGACAGCATACGCTGTCGGCATTTATCATTACACAAACATTTCTCGTGAAATGCTTGTGTAATGCCACCCCCTGCATTATTCTATTCAAGATACAAACCTTCTCTCTGACAGCACACATGTGGTCTACTGTTAGGTACTCAAAATCGAAGATAAAGCGGTAGTTAAAATTTCTGCAACCATCAAGCGAACGATAATGAATATCTGTGTGCTGCTTTTGTTCTTCCATACAATCCATCCATCTACAGCAAAAATTAATAAAAAAAAAAACAGGGCTTACTGGCACCGTGTGTTTAACTTGTTTGTGTGTTTATAATGTTTAACTGCAACGTTATTATCCTGATAACATTTCAACATTTTGGCTTTTGACTACTATAGTATGGTTTAGATGTTTGCCACAGTGACTTTAGTAAGTAAAAGGTGTGTGCAAATGACAAGATAGAATCCTAACTGGGAGAACATTCACATACAGTATATTTTTGTACCTTTTGCAGGCATATGGTATGCCTCAAACTGAGAGTTTTAGGTTTTACATTATGTTTACTGCTAGGTCGTATCATGGTCAGTCTGCTGCAGGACTGATTGGTTATCTAGTTGATATTAGAAACTTCTGGTTTTTATAGTAGTTAACCTTCTGGTTTTTATAGTAGTTAACCAAGAGGATGAGATATTCTGTCTTATTATTATGGGACAATATTTATTCAAAGTGTTATTTGTGTGGTTTCAAGGCTCTGGAAGCTATTCATCCAGTGTAGCTGTTTCTAGAGCCAATGTAGGAGTGCAGCCCATGCCTTATTTCTGCTCTCTGGAGTTTAAATAGCTAAAAAGAATATGTCATATCAAAGTAAACAGAAAAAGAATTAGAAAAAACCCAGTAAACAATTTGTTTTGTTGCAAAATGAGAAATTCTCAGTGTAAACACTTCACACCACAGGAAAATTAGAGAGCTGACTTAAGTTGCATTCTGCCTGTTCTGAGCATGGGCAAATCTGATTGTTTATCTAGTCTATTCCTTTAATAGTAAACCAGTTCATGTTGCTCTTGTGTTTTTATGCCACCTTCCTGTAGAGACCAAAGCCTCCCTGTAGGAATAAATGTACGCCCCCCCAGACACAGGCCTTGTTGGCCTAGGCCTTAAAACGCCCCTGCTTTAAGTGTAAGTGACCCGGGATAATAAGCTATATTATATTTTTATATATATATATATATATATATATATATATATATATATATATATAATCCATTTACAGGGTTAAATAGTTTTAAAGAGGAGGATGAATTCTCGTTAACTTATTTTTCCCCAGGGATGATTAAACTCCATTGTGTGTCTAAAATTTCACATTTTTACTTCATTTTTTTCGCACACTTTTCATCTAATATCTATTACAGGGAGCATACAGGTTAATCCTTGGAGGATATCTCAGGCTTAATGGGGCAAAAAAATATAAATCAGTTATATTTGTGTATACAATTAATCTGTTACTGATTGTAGAAAGCGACCTTAGAAAGTGTGCGTTATTTGTGCAAGTGTTATTTTGTAATAGAGATTTTAATTGTGAGACTGCGTACTTCTCCCTTATGTGCTTTTATTCATCATGACTTACCCCTTTACTTCTTCAGATTCTGAAGATTTTTCTGCGAAAGTGTCAGAGTCTGAGATTTCACCTTCAGAAGCTACTGAAGTATTTTCCTCATCAGACAATTGAGAAAAATTACTCCAATGAACAAAAGCAAATCCGGCAAATTTCTTTGAAATAAAGTGGTAAGTTTATTCTTTAAAAGAAAAATAGGACAAAGTATACTCAGAAAACAGGGGAAATTAAAAATAAGAAGAATATGCCGTTACTCAACAACAGCCAGTCGGTCTTACGCGTTTCGGCTGGTAGGGAGCCTTATTCATAGACCATACAGACTGTTCCGTTAGCACCCTTAAATGGGCTGGTCCATTAGAAATTAAGGGTGTTCAGCTGTTGAGTAAGGAATATTTAATTCAAAGGATAACGACATAGACATTATGACAACTGATATGCAATTACTTGATATGCATAATACACATGTAGTCACTATAATGAATGACTGTCAGATTGAGAATACACATAAAGTCACTTTTGTAAATGACTATCAAATTATAGATATTGTGTCATGTGTGAAAAGGGGATATTTGCAACCAAAATTGAGAAAAATTGACTAATGCAGATTTAGAGGGGTCAGAAACCTTACTAGCAGACAAATGTTGAGATTTCCTCTTACGCTTACCCGAAGAAGTGAAAGCTGACAAAGCCGCCGATACTGCAGAAGTAATCTGAGCTGCAAAATTCCCAGGTAAATAAACACCCCCAGGTGGTTGAGAGGAGCTGCTAGGTTACCCCATCCCGAGTAGACTTGCACCATAGGCGAAGCCATAACTGTCATAACCAAGACAACTTGGACACTGAACTTACACGTAAATGTCCTATACCCAGAGATCTTAGGACACCCGCAGCGGGATACAAATCCCCACAGAAGGGTGATAGGTCACAGTGAAACCACACAGCCACTCTGGAAGTCCCTAAGGCCCTCAGGACAACTTCCACTAAATCCAAGACTAAGAATGTACGAGCAAAACCGAAAACTCTGCTTAGGAATTCTAGCTGTCCCCAGAATCACAAAACAGATAACAGAAGCTTTACCTGGGTACTACCCACAACCTCCTGCTTCAGGAGTGGTGGAGCCAACCACTACGCCACATCTCCCTTATAAACTGGATTGAGAAGCTAACAAAAATCTCCAAGATCATCAGGATCCATGCAAATTTGGTCGCCTGCAAAGAAAAAGAGGGCAGCACCCACAGGTGAACGCCCAAAAAGAATGGGTACACCAACAGGACCAGCCAATCAGATACCCCATTCTTCCAAAGCTCAGAACTGGAATAAGATACCCAAAAAAGAATGGAAAATTGGAGACGATAAGGAGATTACTTCTAACCCAGCTTGCCGTCTGGAACAGAAGATCAAGGATCCCTTACCCTATTAGCACTTACGATCCTCCAGCACCACCAAAACATGCCGTAGAAGGACATGAAGGCATGCCAGTCCATAACGAAAGGCAAAACTTACCTCTACCGGGGCAACTGATGACCCCGACCCCGAGGGTTGGGCCCATGAAGCTTCAGAGGAAACCGCTTCCCCAGATGGATGATCTGTCCCAGACAATCCCTCGCCTGACGAACCCCAGTTAGCATAAAACGGACAGTATGTCAGTAACACTTCCTCTGATAGATGTAAATGCACCAATGCCATAGATATGGCCATGCGGAATTGTGCCGTAACAAGCCACCTTCCGAAGAAGGGGTAACAGCATTAGGGACACCTGGTTGCGTAGCCAAAGAAGGTTCTAGGGGATGCTCCGCATGGGATATGGGATCCCCAGGGGCGGATGGCTCGCGAACTCTAAGTTCCCTGTATTGGGAGAAGAGAGCACTCTAGAGCGGCATTCAGAACATAACTGATGGGCATGGATTACCCGGGCCATTTCATACTCTTCACAAGAAGTAAAATCTGAATTGGAGACATATGTCTCTAAAAAATCAGAATCCTCCATAACTTGGTATATAGAAATTATGGATAGAAAAAATAAAAAATGGCACCCTACAACCCCAATGGCTGGGGCACTCATCACCTCCTGAGACCCAGACAGCTAGCGGATAGACTATACCCTCCGTCGCCACGTGGTCAGGACTATGGAAATGGAGCAGAGAAGCGTGGCCATGCCAGGCTGTTATGTTCCGAACTAGCCACAAGCCCAAGTGACGCTACACATTAGCAGACAGAATCACATAACAAACATGATTAAAGTCCCCCTGTTCAATAAACCCCCTCAGGAGATATAAACCCTTGATTCCTTACAAAGATAAAGGAGTCCTACTGAGACCCTGACTTCTTTGTTTACATTACTTATCACATCATCAAAGTAAAATGAAACGATCTTACCAGAATCAATGCCGTGGAACAGGAACACGGCCCTTCAAGTGTGACAGATAGTAGCCTCGCTTCTGACATGGACTTGAGAGAAGAAAGCAGGCAGCGAAACTCGTCAACACTGATTGCTAAGGAGCTGTTAATATGAGTCGGGATGATTTTGCAGAAAGACTCTCCTTGCATCTCCGGACTCTAACATTCATCCATGCTCTCACTGAGAGGCTAACAGGATTACTTAAAACTCAGGTCCCATTTCAAAGAGTACTACCCTCCATAAGAGACTATATAAAAACTTCAGACACTTCTCAGCCAACCTCCTGTGACGAAAGGCAAAGAATGACTGGGGGATGAGGGAAGAGGGGAAGGTATTTAAGCCTTAGGCTGGGGTGTCTTTGCCTCCTCCTGGTGGCCAGGTTCTGAATTCCCAAAAGTAATAAATGCAGCTGTGGACTCTTCCCGTTTAAGAAGAAAATAAACCCCTTAAGTCTCTGTTTTTAGTAGCTCATACCAATAAAGTGCCTTATGTTTTTTTATAGGAGCTATTGACCCCCAATAAAAGCTGCCCCAACACTGTATCCATAAAACAATAGGGTAACTATGTCCCATAAAGTGATCCACTTGAGGGTTAACCTCTGAAGTGCTGTCCTTCCTAACCTAGAAGGAAAAGTCACTTACATGTGGATCCGGCTGCAGGACAGAAAGTAGTTACATAGGTGTGACAGGCATTGCGCTCCCTGTTATGGACCTGTAGTAAAAGAATGAGAAGAGTAACCAACCTTGGCTTTCTACAAAGGGGTAGAAAACTTGTTAGAAGTAAAGCAAAGACTACCTCACCGCCTTCTAACTGCTAAAAGCCACCACTACTCTTACTCAAGAGATTGACGTGAACACAGCAAGACCCCAATCCTTGCTTGCAGGGAAAAATACATATTAAAGGATTAAATTTCTTCAGACACCAACTTTGCACATCCTCCATTGACAGAGGCAAAGAGAATGAATGGGCATTATGGGTAAGGGAAGTTACACTTAACAGCTTTGCTGGGGTGCTCTTTGCTTTCTCCTGCTGGCCATGAGTTGAATATCCCACTAGAAATTGGAATGATGTCGTGGACTCTCCATGCCACAGATTTACAAAGAAATACATTGCTGCATGTTTTATTCACCAACAACGATGGTGAAGGGGGAACTTTGTTATACATTTTCTTATTAAAGTTTGCCCACTACATATTTACCGATAAACGTATCTTGCCATCCTCTTCTATCACAGTGCAGGGCCACCAACTATATGCCAATTTTTTCTTGAACAAATCAAAGAACTGTGGACCCCTTATAGCCCGGGAAAACCAACCCACTTTTTCCGCTCAGAGTATGGATGCTACATATATTGGCGTAAGGGGCTGGAGCTGGGATTTTAGTCAGATCCAGTTCAGTCATTCCTGGGAGGGGGCAGAGGATAAACACAGTCATCATGTTATATTTTAGATAGCTAAAGAACATTGCTTTTAATTCAAGTGGGCCGTACTCATCTCAGACTAATACAAGTTAGCTGTAGTTGGTGTTAAGACGTAGAGGCCGATTCATCATAGTGCGAGTGGACATGATCCGCTATAGCGGATCATGTCCGCCCTGCATCGATAAATGCAGACAGCATACACTGTCGGCATTTATCATTACACAAACATTTCTCGTGAAATGCTTGTGTAATGCCACCCCCTGCACCTTCACGGCCAATTGGCTGCTAGCAGGGGGTGTCAATCAACCTGATCGTATCCGATAGTGTGAATTGCTGTCCGCAACGATTTAAGGAGCGGCGGTCTTAAGACCGCTGCTTCTTAACTCCTGCTTCCGGCAAGTCTGAAGGCTCACGCTCAAACAGGTGCATTAGAGCTTCAAAGATGCCAGGATAGCAAAATCTTCAATTTAGAGCAAACATGACAAAATCAGTTTCAAAAAATGTGATCAACTATAAATTATTCTATGGTTTTTTCAAAGATTCGGTTGTTTCAAATGCAAAGTGCCCTATCTAAGAAAAATACAAAGTAATTTCTAAAGCCCTTGTTGTCTATTACAACTACCTTTCAGATATTTATTATTATTACAACAATTTAGGCCCTTTAAATCCTACTAAACAGACACAATTTATAAAAGGAAATAGGCATCTTCATCATATTAACTTTCTCAATACAGTTTTTCTGTAATCACTTCCTTTCCCTTAAAGATTCCATAATTGTAACATTACCAAGATAGTCGTCTGGGGAAAAGAGATCACTGTCCCAGATTTGGATAATAAGCTTAGGTGGTATTTGCCTGGTGACCCGGTCAATATTCCAGATGTTCTCCTAAGATAGCACAAAAGAAAACGTACAATTTATAAGCAGGTAAAAACCAGCTGGTATTCTTTTACATAGAACACTCAATCAAGAATTGTCATTTTATTTTTTAATGAATTCTGCATATTGTGCCCATTTGCTCCTACTTTATGCTCCTGTATGTGTACAGGCAAAGTCCATATCAGCAATACAAGATATTTTGAGCTATATTATAAATATAAACAATATCAGAATGGTGTAGGCTGCACTATCACTGTCTCACATTCACTTCAGAAACAAATATGGTTATTTTTACACCACATCTTCCTTTCATTACTGAATACTATTTCACTCTTAAAGACTAAAATCTTTTTACTTTGTTGTTAAATATTTTAACTTTCCTTATCCACATTTACTCACATACATTATTCTATGCAAGATACAAACCTTCTCTCTGACAGCATACATGTGGTCTACTGTTAGGTACTCAAAATCGAAGATAAAGCGGTAGTTAAAATTTATGCAACCATCAAGCGAACGATAAGGAATATCTGTGTGCTGCTTTTGTTCTTCCATACAATCCATCCATCTACAGCAAAAATAAATAAAAAAAAATCAGGGCTTACTGGCACTGTGGGTTTAACTTGTTTGTGTGTTTATAATGTTTAACTGCAACGTTATTATCCTGATAACATTTCAACATTTTGGCTTTTGACTACTATAGTATGGTTTAGATGTTTGCCACAGTGACTTTAGTAAGTAAAAGGTGTGTGCAAATGACAAGATAGAATCCTAACTGGGAGAACATTCACATACAGTATATTTTTGTACCTCTTGCAGGCATATGGTATGACTCAAACTGAGAGTTTTAGGTTTTACATTATGTTTACTGCTAGGTCGTATCATGGTCAGTCTGCTGCAGGACTGATTGGTTATCTAGTTGATATTAGAAACTTCTGGTTTTTATAGTAGTTAACCAAGAGGATGAGATATTCTGTCTTATTATTATGGGACAATATGTATTCAAAGTGTTATTTGTGTGGTTTCAAGGATCTGGAAGCTATTCATCCAGTGTAGCTGTTTCTAGAGCCAATGTAGGAGTGCAGTCCATGCCTTATTTTCTGCTCTCTGGAGTTTAAATAGCTAAAAAGAAATATGTCATATCAAAGTAAACAGAAAAAGAATTATAAAAAAAAAACAGTAAACAATTTGTTTTGTTGCAAAATGAGAAATTCTCAGTGTAAACACTTCACACCACAGGAAAATTAGAGAGCTGACTTAAGTTGCATTCTGCCTGTTCTGAGCATGGGCAAATCTGATTGTTTATCTAGTCTATTCCTTTAATAGTAAACCAGTTCATGTTGCTCTTGAGTTTTTATGCCACCTTCCTGTAGAGACCAAAGCCTCCCTGTAGGAATAAATGTGCGCCCCCTCAAAGTTGACGCCCTAGGCACAGGCCTTGTTGGCCTAGGCCTTAAAACGCCCCTACTTTAAGTGTAAGTGACCCGGGATAATAAGCTATATTATATTTTATATATATATATATATTCCATTTACAGGGTTAAGTAGTTTTAAAGAGGAGGATGAATTCTCATTAACTTATTTTTCCCCAGGGATGATTAAACTCCATTGTGTGTCTAAAATTTCACATTTTTATTTAATTTTTTTGCACACTTTTCATCTAATATCTATTACAGGGAGCATACAGGTTAATCCTTTTTTAATCTATGTCATGGAGGATATCTCAGGCTTAATGGGGCAAAAAAATATAAATCAGTTATATTTGTGTATACAATTAATCTATTACTGATTGTAGAAAGCGACCTTAGAAAGTGTGTGTTATTTGTGCAAGTGTTATTTTGTAATAGAGATTTTAATTGTGAGACTGCGTACTTCTCCCTTATGTGCTTTTATTCATCATGACTTACCTCTGTACTTCTTCAGATTCTGAAGATTTTTCTGCGAAAGTGTCAGAGTCTGTGATTTCACCTTCAGAAGCTACTGAAGTATTTTCCTCATCAGACAATTGAGAAAAATTGACTAATGCAGATTTAGAGGGGTCAGAAACCTTACTAGCAGACAAATGTTGAGATTTCCTCTTACGCTTACCCGAAGAAGTGAAAGCTGACAAAGCCACCAATACTGCAGAAGTAATTTAAGCGGCAAAATTCCCAGGTAAATAAACACCCCCAGGTGGTTGAGAGGAGCTGCTAGGTTACCCCATCCCGAGTAAACTTGCACCATAGGCGAAGCCATAACTATCATAACCAAGACAACTTGGACACTGAACTCACACGTAAATGTCCTATACCCAGAGAGCTTAGGACACCCGCAGCGGGATACAACTCCCCACAGAAGGGTGATAGGTAACAGTGAAGCCACACAGCCACTCTGGAAGTCCCTAAGGCCCTCAGGAAACTTCCACTAAATCCAAGACTAAGAATGTATGAGCAAAACCGAAAACTCTGCTTAGGAATGCTAGCTTTCCCCAGAATCACAAAACAGATAACAGAAGCTTTACTTGGGTACTACCCACAACCTCCTGCTTCAGGAGTGGTGGAGCCAACCACTACGCCACATCTCCCTTATAAACTGGATTGAGAAGCTAACAAAAATCTCCAAGATCATCAGGATCCATGCAAATTTGGTCGCCTGCAAAGAAAAAGAGGGCAGCACCCACAGGTGAACGCCCAAAAAGAATGGGTACACCAACAGGACCAGCCAATCAGATACCCCATTCTTACAAAGCTCAGAACTGGAATAAGATACCCAAAAAAGAAAGGAAAATTGGAGACGACAAGGAGATTACTTCTAATCCAGCTTGCCATCTGGAACAGAAGATCAAGGATCCCTTACCCTATTAGCACTATGATCCTCCAGGATCGCCAAAACATGCCGTAGAAGGACATGAAGGCATGCCAGTCTATAACGAAAGGCAAAACTTACCTCTACCGGGGCAACTGATGACCCCGACCCCGAGGAAACCGCTTCCCCAGATGGATGATCTGTCCCAGACAATCCCACGCCTGACGAACCCCAGTTAGCATAACACGGACAGTATGTCAGTAACACTTGGTTGCGTAGCCAAAGAGGGTTCTAGGGGATGCTCCGCATGGGATATGGGATCCCCAGGGGCGGATGGCTCGGCGAACTCTAAGTTCCCTGTATTGGGAGAAGAGAGCACTCTAGAGTGGCATTCAGAACATAACTGATGGGCATGGATTACCCGGGCCATTTCATACTCTTCACAAGAAGTAAAATCTGAATTGGAGACATATGTCTCTAAAAAATCAGAATCCTCCATAACTTGGTATATAGAAATTATGGATAGAAAAAATAAAAAATGGCACCCTACAACCCCAATGGCTGGGGCACTCACCACCTCCTGAGACCCAGACAGCTAGCGGATAGACTATTCCCTCCGTCGCCACACGGTCAGGACTATGGAAATGGAGCAGAGAAGCGTGGCCATGCCTCGTCACAAGGTGCACCATGCAGCCATAGAAAAACGTGCCAAGGCCTACAAGGGCTGCGCAGCCTAACAAAAAAAGGCTGTTATGTTCCGAACTAGCCACAAGCCCAAGTGACGCTACACATTAGCAGACAGAATCACATAACAAACATGATTAAAGTCCCCCTGTTCAATAAACCCCCTCAGGAGATATAAACCCTTGATTCCTTACAAAGATAAAGGAGTCCTACTGAGACCCTGACTTCTTTGTTTACATTACTTATCACATCATCAAAGTAAAATGAAACAATCTTACCGGAATCAATGCCGTAGAACAGGAACACGGCCCTTCAAGTGTGACAGATAGTAGCCTCGCTTCTGACATGGACTTGAGAGAAGAAAGCAGGCAGCGAAACTCGTCAACACTGATTGCTAAGGAGCTGTTAATATGAGTCGGGATGATTTTGCAGAAAGACTCTCCCTGCATCTCCGGACTCTAACATTCATCCATGCTCTAACTGAGAGGCTGACAGGATTACTTAAAACTCAGGTCCCATTTCGAAGAGTACTACCCTCCATAAGAGACTATATAAAAACTTCCGACACTTCTCAGCCAACCTCCTGTGACGAAAGGCAAAGAATGACTGGGGGATGAGGGAAGAGGGGAAGGTATTTAAGCCTTAGGCTGGGGTGTCTTTGCCTCCTCCTGGTGGCCAGGTTCTGAATTCCCAAAAGTAATGAATGCAGCTGTGGACTCTTCCCGTTTAAGAAGAAAATAAACCCCTTAAGTGTCTGTGTTTAGTAGCTCATACCAATAAAGTGCCTTATGTTTTTTTATAGGAGCTATTGACCTCCAATAAAAGCTGCCCCAACACTGTATCCATAAAACAATAGGCTAACTATGTCCCATAAAGTGATCCACTTGAGGGTTAACCTCTGAAGTGCTGTTCTTCCTAACCTAGAAGGAAAAGTCACTTACATGTGGATCCGGCTGCAGGACAGAAAGCAGTTACATAGGTGTGACAGGCACTGCGCTCCCTGTCATGGACCTGTAGTAAAAGAAAGAGCAGAGTAACCAACCCTGGCTTTCTACAAAGGGGTAGAAAACTTGTTAGAAGTAAAGCAAAGACTACCTCACCGCCTTCTAACTGCTAAAAGCCACCACTACTCTTACTCAAGAGATTGACGTGGACACAGCTAGACCCCAATCCTTGCTTGCAGGGAAAAATACCCATTAAAGGATTAAATTTCTTCAGACACCAACTTTCCACATCCTCCATTGACAGAGGCAAAGAGAATGAATGGGCATTATGGGTAAGGGAAGTTACACTTAACAGCTTTGCTGGGGGGCTCTTTGCCTTCTCCTGCTGGCCATGAGTTGAATATCCCACTAGAAATTGGAATGATGTCGTGGACTCTCCATGCCATAGGAAAGAATTACCTACAGATTTACAAAGAAATACATTGCTGCATGTTTTATTCACCAACAACGATGGTGAAGGGGGAACTTTGTTATACATTTTCTTATTAAAGTTTGCCCACTACATATTTACCGATAAACGTGTCTTGCCATTCTCTTCTATCACAGTGCAGGGCCACCAACCATATGCCGATTTTTTCTTGAACAAATCAAAGAACTGTGGACCCCTTATAGCCCGGGAAAACCAACCCACTTTTTCCGCTCAGAGTATGGATGCTACATATATTGGCATAAGGGGCTGGAGCTGGGATTTTAGTCAGATCCAGTTCAGTCATTCCTGGGAGGGGGCAGAGGATAAACACAGTCATCATGTTATATTTTAGATAGCTAAAGAACATTGCTTTTAATTCAAGTGGGCCGTACTCATCTCAGACTAATACAAGTTAGCTGTAGTTGGTGTTAAGATGTAGAGGCCGATTCATCATAGTGCGAGCGGACATGATCCTCTGTAGCGGATCATGTCCGGCACGCATCGATAAATGCAGACAGCATACACTGTTGGCATTTATCATTACACAAACATTTCTCGTGAAATGCTTGTGTAATGCCACCCCCTGCACCTTCACGGCCAATTGGCTGCTAGCAGGGGGTGTCAATCAACCTGATCGTATCCAATAGTGCAAATTGCTGTCCGCAACGATTTAAGGAGCGGCGGTCTTAAGACCGCTGCTTCTTAAGTCCTGCTTCCGGCAAGCCTGAAGGCTCACGCTGAAACAGGTGCATTAGAGCTTCAAAGATGCCAGGATAGCAAAATCTTCAATTTAGAGCAAACATGACATAATAAGGTTCAGAAAATGTGATCAACTATAAATTATTCTATGGTTTTTTCAAAGATTCGGTTGTTTCAAATGCAAAGTGCCCTATCTAAGAAAAATACAAAGTAATTTCTAAAGCCCTTGTTGTCTATTACAACCACCTTTCAGATATTTATTATTATTATAACACTTTAGGCCCTTTAAATCCTACTAAATAGACACAATTTATAAAAGGAAATAGGCATCTTCATCATATTAACTTTCTCAATACAGTTTTTCTGAAATCACCTCCTTTCCCTTAAAGATTCCATAATTGTAACATTACCAAGATAGTCGTCTGGGGAAAAGAGATCACTGTCCCAGATTTGGATAATAAGCTTAGGTGGTATTTGCCTGGTGACCCGGTCAATATTCCAGATGTTCTCCTAAGATAGCACAAAAGAAAACGTACAATTTATAAGCAGAAAACCAGTTGG
This sequence comes from Bombina bombina, assembly GCF_027579735.1. Classification (NCBI taxonomy): domain Eukaryota; kingdom Metazoa; phylum Chordata; class Amphibia; order Anura; family Bombinatoridae; genus Bombina; species Bombina bombina. The sequence goes on along the minus strand of NC_069504.1, from coordinate 784,337,601 downwards.
TATTCTTTTACATAGAACACTCAATCAAGAATTGTTATTTTATTTTTTAATGAATTCTGCATATTGTGCCCATTTGCTCCTACTTTATGCTCCTGTATGTATACGGGCAAAGTCCTTATCAGCAATACAAGATATTTTGAGCTATATTATAAATATAAACAATATCAGAATGGTGTAGGCTGCACTATCACTGTCTCACATTCACTTCAGAAACAAATATGGTTATTTTTACACCACATCTTCCTTTCATTACTGAATACTATTTCACTCTTAAAGACTAAAATCTTTTTACTTTGTTATTAAATATTTGAACTTTCCTTATCCACATTTACTCACATACATTATTCTCTGCAAGATACAAACCTTCTCTCTGACAGCACACATGTGGTCTACTGTTAGGTACTCAAAATCGAAGCTAAAGCGATAGTTAAAATTTCTGCAACCATCAAGCGAACGATAATGAATATCTGTGTGCTGCTTTTGTTCTTCCATACAATCCATCCATCTACAGCAAAAATAAATAAAATAAAAAACAGGGCTTACTGGCACTGTGGGTTTAACTTGTTTGTGTGTTTATAATGTTTAACTGCAACGTTATTATCCTGATAACATTTCAACATTTTGGCTTTTGACTACTATAGTATGGTTTAGATGTTTGCCACAGTGACTTTAGTAAGTAAAAGATGTGTGCAAATGACAAGATAGAATCCTAACTGGGAGAACATTCGCATACAGTATATTTTTGTACCTTTTGCAGGCATATGGTATGACTCAAACTGAGAGTTTTAGGTTTTACATTATGTTTACTGCTAGGTCGTACCATGGTCAGTCTGCTGCAGGACTGATTGGTTATTCTGTCTTATTATTATGGGACAATATGTATTCAAAGTGTTATTTGTGTGGTTTCAAGGCTCTGGAAGCTATTCATCCAGTGTAGCTGTTTCTAGAGCCAATGTAGGAGTGCAGTCAATGCCTTATTTTCTGTTCTCTGGAGTTTAAATAGCTAAAAACAAATATGTCATATCAAAGTAAACAGAAAAAGAATTAGAAAAAAACCCAGTAAACAATTTGTTTTGTTGCAAAATGAGAAATTCTCAGTATAAACACTTTACACAGGGAAATTAGAGAGCTGACTTAAGTTGCATTCTGCCTGTTCTGAGCATGGGCAAATCTGATTGTTTATCTAGTCTTTTCCTTTAATAGTAAACCAGTTCATGTTGCTCTTGAGGTTGTATGCCACCTTCCTGTAGAGACCAAAGCCTCCCTGTAGGACTAAATGTGCCGTCCCCCCAAAATTGCCGCCCTAGACACAGGCCTTGTTGGCCTAGGCCTTAAAACACCCCTGCTTTAAGTGTAAGTGACCCGGGATAATAAGCTATATTATATTTTATATATATATTCCATTTACAGGGTTAAATAGTTTTAAAGAGGAGGATGAATTCTCATTAACTTATTTTTCCCCAGGGATGATTAAACTCCATTGTGTGTCTAAAATTTCACAATTTTACTTAATTTTTTCACACACTTTTCATCTAATATCTATTACAGGGAGCATACAGGTTAATCCTTTTTTAATCTATGTCATGGAGGATATCTCAGGCTTAATGCGGCAAAAAAATATAAATCAGGTATATTTGTGTATGCAATTAATCTGTTACTGATTGTAGAAAGTGTGTGTTATTTGTGCAAGTGTTATTTTGTAATAGAGATTTTAATTGTGAGACTGCATACTTCTCCCTTATGTGCTTTTAGTCATCATGACTTACCCCTTTATATAGATGTCGCTCATCATTTCTCCAGAGATGCTTCTTTCCTGAAGATCTACGTTGCTGGTGTTGCAAATTATGCAACGAAGAACATACCTAAACAGGTAAGGTGGAGAAAGTATGAGTCATATGGAAGATAAGACCACCTGGATGGTCACTTTGATCCTTAATTTATTATCTTTTGCTATGTCATGTGTTTTTTTTTTTATTTGATGCTCTTTTCACATGCATACTACCCAATTGATAGTTAAAATGGACACTGTATTTTGCCACACTACTTACTTTTCAGGAACTCTGGGGCTTATGCAGAAAGATGGTCCAGAAGGTCCCAAGGTATAGGGGAAGATGTCAAGAAACATCTGGAGTTTTCCCTGTAATTAAGTTTAGATAGATTCAACAAGTCTTTGCTATTAAGTAAACACAAATCACACTGTAAAACAACTATATAATCTGTTAGATAAACATTTAAGTGAGTTTAAAACAGTAACTAGTAAATAAATGAGTTATTTAATATTTTTGTGTGTGAATGAATATGGGTTTGGACAACACTATATATAGGGTCATAGATCTTTAGTAAAACTGATCATTTAATGTGCTGATAGTATGTAGGAGTTAAAGGAACAGTAAAGTCAAAATCAAACTTCCATAATTCATATATAGCATGTCATTTTAAACATCTTTCCAATTTACTTCAATTATAAATGTTTCTTTTTTTTTCTTGCTATCCTTTGTAAAAAGAGTAAACCTAGGTGACCTCAGGAGCGCCCACAAGTCCTTAGCCATCTAGCAGCAGTGTTTGCAACAATGTTTAAAACAGTGTTATACAGTGAGGGAAAAACATAAATTATGCTTACCTGATAAATTTATTTATTTCCGGATATGGTGAGTCCACGGAATCATCAATTACTAGTGGGAATATCACTCCTGGCCAGCAGGAGGAGGCAAAGAGAACTACAGCAAAGCTGCTATATATGTCACTTCCCTTACCCATAATCCCCAGTCATGTGGCCGAAGGAAAAATGGAAAAAGAAGATAACAGAAAAGTGTAGAGGTGCCTGAGGTTTTAGAAAAAAATAACTGTCTTAAATAAAGGGTGGGCCGTGGACTCACCATATCCGGAAATAAATAAATTTATCAGGTAAGCATACATTATGTTTTCTTTCCTAAGATATGGTGAGTCCACAGAATCATCAATTACTAGTGGGAATCAATACCTAGAGGACACAGATGATAAGGGAGGGACAAGACAGGTAGACCTAAACAGAAGGCACCACTGCCTAAAGAAACCCTTCTCCTAAAAGAAGCCTCAGCCGAGGCAAAAGTATAAAATTTATAAAACTTTGAAAAAATATGCAAAGAGGACCAAGTTGCAGCCTTGCATCTGAAGCACAGAATCTTCATTTTTAAATGCCCAGGAAGAAGAAACAGCCCTTGTGGAATGAGCAGTGATTCTCTCAGGAGGTTGCTGTCCAGCAGTCTCATAGGCCAAACGAATAATACTCCTTAGTCAAAGAGAAAGAGAAGTAGCCGTAGCTTGCTGACCCTTGCGCTTCCCAGAAAAACAAACAAACAAAGCATAAGACTGACGAAAGTCCTTAGTCGCCTGAAGAAAAAACTTCAAAACACGTACAACATCTAGATTGTGAAACAAACGGTCCTTAGGAGAAGAAGGATTAGGACACAAAGAAGGAACCACAATCTCCTGATTAATATTCTTGTTTGAAACAACCTTAGGTAGGAAAGCTAATTTAGTATGTAGAACCACCTTATCAGAATGAAAATTAAGATAAGGAGAATCAAACGGCAGAGCCGAGAGTTCCGAAACTCTCTGAGCAGAAGAAATAGCAACAAGAAACAAAACCTTCCAAGATAACATCTTAATATCTAAGGAATGCATAGGTCCAAACGGAGCCTGCTGTAAAACTCTTAGAACAAGGTTAAGACTCCAGGGAGGAGTAACAGACTTAAACACAGGCCTGATCCTAACCAAGGACTGACAAAAAGATTGCACATCTGGCGCATCCCCCAAATGCTTTTGCAATAAAATAGACAACGCAGAAATCTGACCTTTCAGAGTACTAGCTGACAAACCCTTCTCCAGACCCTCCTGGAGAAAAGACAAAATGCTAGGAATCCTGACTCTACTCCAAGAGTAGCCTCTGGATTCAAACCAATACAGATATTTACGCCATATCTTATAGTAAATCTTTCTTGTCACAAGCTTATGAGCCTGAATCATGGTCTCAATGACCGACTCTGAAAACTCACGCTTAGATAAAATCAAGCGTCCAATCTCCAAGCAGTCAGCTTCAGAGAAACAAGATTTGGATGAAGAAAATGACCCTGAAGTAGAAGGTCCTTCCTCAGAGGGAGTCTCCACGGAGGTAGAGACGATATTTCCACTAGATCTGCATTTCAGATCCTGCGAGGCCACGCCGGCGCTATGAGAATCACCAAAGCCCTCTCCTGCTTGATCTGAGCAATGACTCTTGGCAGGAGAGTGAATGGAGGAAATATGTAAGCTAGAGTGAAATTACAAGCCTGAGCAAATTGAGAAAGCCTGCCCCTACTAGATCCGTTCCTGGATCGGGGGCCGACCCTTCATGCTGACTTGTAGTAAGCCGCAGGTTTCTTAGACTGTTTCCCCTTATTCCAAGGCTGACCAGACTTCCAGGAAGACTTGGATAGCTCCTGCTTGGAAGAGGAAGCAGAGGGTTTACCTCTAAAGTTATAAAAAGAACAAAAATTACTCTGATGCCCTTTCTGCTTATTCTTCTTATCCTGAGGAAGAAAAGATCCCTTTCCTCCTGTGATATCTGAAATAATTTCAGCAACCCAAGCCCAAACAAGGTCTAATAACTTAGATTTAGAAGAAACATCTGCAGACCAGGATTTTAACCAAAGGACTCTGCTAGCTAGGACCGCAAAACCAGACATTTTTGCTCCTAGTTTAATGACCTGTAAGGAAGCATCCAAAATAAAGGGATTAGCTAATTTAAGAGCCTTAATCCTGTCCTGGATCTCCTCAAGAGGAGTATCTGTCTGAATAGAATCAGACAAGGCATCAAACCAGTAAGATGCAGCGCTGGTAACAGTAGCAATACACACCGCAGGCTGCCATTGAAGAACTTGGTGAACACACATTTTCTTTAATAATGGCTCCAATTTCTTATCCATTATATCCTTAAAGGAACAACTATCCTCTATGGGAATAGTGGTCCTCTTAGCCAAAGTGGAAATAGCTCCTTCCACCTTAGGAACCGTTTGCCATGACTCTTTAATAGAGTCAGCTATAGGAAACATTTTCTTAAAAATGGGAGATGGAGAAAAAGGAATACCAGGTCTCTCCCACTCCCGTGCAATAATCTCAGAAGCACAGTCGGGAACAGGAAATACCTCCACCGCAGAGGGAACATCAAAATACTTATTCAGCTTACTAGACTTCTTAGGGTTAACAACGATAGTAGTATCGGAGTCATCCAAGGTAGCTAAAACCTCCTTAAGTAACAAGTGGAGGTGTTCCAGCTTAAATCTGAAGGACACAACTTCAGTATCAGCAGAAGAAATTATACTGCCTGAATCCGAGATTTCACCCTCAGATGCACCTAAAGAATCTTCATCCTCAGACTTCTGAGGGGAAATACTTTGATTAGCCACTTCAGGATCAGAAATCTTAGTTATTGTTTCTTTAAATTTCCTTTTGTGTTTTCCCTGCAGCATGGGAAAAGCAGACAACACCTCAGATACCGCAAAGGGTACCTGGGCAGCAATATCTTGCAAAGTAACCCCAGACGGAGCATGAGAGGAAACGCAGGGCACTGCATGTGCAGATGAATAGGATTGGGACACTTGAGGAGACAGCTGTGGCACATCTGAAACAGGAGGCTCCTGAACAGCATCTGCCTTAGCTAATGATGGCTCAGGGTCAAAAAGTATATTTCTATAAGCTAAAGTTCTTTCAATACATGAAGAACAAAAAGGTACTGGGGGTTCCACCTGGGCATCAAAACATAAGCTACAGGTAACATCCTACACAGCCTCTTAAACCATAGCACAAAAAAAACAAAAAACTTTTTTTAAACTTTATTTTAAAACAAATTTCTTAAAAACAGGCTTAAAAACAAATAATAAAACCCCCAATAAAAGTACATAATTCGTTAATAAAAACAGATCCTCACTGAGCCATCAATAAAATAAAACTGGCACTTACCTTAAAGGGACAGTCTAATCCAAAATAAACTTTCATGATTCAGATAGAGAATGTAATTTTAAACAATTTTCCAATTTAATTTTATCACCAATTTTGCTTTGTTCTCTTGGCATTCTTAGTTGAAAGCTAAACCTAAGAGGTTCATATGCAAATTTCTAAGCCCTTGAAGGCCGCCTCTTCTCTCAGGGCATTTTAACAGTTTTTCACCACTAGAGGGTGTTAGTTCATGTGTGACATATAGATAACACTGTGCTCACGCACGTGGAGATCCAGTGAGCCATCTAAAATGCAAGTCTATCAAAAGAACTGAAATAAGAGGGCAGTTTGCAGAGGCTTAGATACAAGATAATCACGAGATAAAAGGTGTATTAATATATAACTGTGTTGGTTAAGCAAAACTAAGGAATGGGTAATAAAGGGATTATCTATCTTTTTAAACTGTCCCTTTAACATTTATCTGTCCAGCAGCAGGACAGCTCACCTGGTTTGAGAGGATGCCATCCCTCACATGGGCCTGTGGAAATACAGAAAGACTGAGTAAACTTACTCAGGCTATCTAAATAGGGCAGCAAAATGTTTTGGGAAACGCAGTGAGAATTGTACCCCACAAGTTCCCAATTGCTCAAAAACCACAACTGCCCTACTGAAGAGACTGACATGGACTAAGGCTAGACCCTTTAGAAAGATCAGAGCAAACCTACTCTGCTTTTAAAATAAAAAAATCTTGATTGTAGATCAGACACCAAAACTTCACCTCCACCTTCACCGCAGGCAAAGAGAATGACTGGGGATTATGGGTAAGGGAAGTGACATATATAGCAGCTTTGCGGTAGTGCTCTTTGCCTCCTCTTGCTGGCCAGGAATGATATTCCCACTAGTAATTGATGATTCCTGTGGACTCACCATATCTTGGGAAAGAAAGATTATTTGATCACCTGCTGATTTTGTACATTTGCCCACTGACAAAGAGATGGTCAGTCTATAATTTTAATGGTAGGTTTATTTGAACAGTGAATAACAAAAAAAACCCAGAAAAACACATTTCAAAAAAGTTATAAATTATTTAGCATTTTAATGAGTGAAATATGAATTTGACCCCTTTGCAAAACATGACTTAGTACATGGTGGCAAAACCCTTGTTGGCAATCACAGAGGTCAGAAGTTTCTTGCAGTTGGCCACCAGGTTTGCACACATCTCAGGAGGGATTGTGTCCCACTCCTCTTTGCAGATCCTCTTCAAGTCATTAAGGTTTTGAGGCTGACGTTTGGCAACTCAAACCTTCAGCTCCCTCCACAGATTTTCTATAGGATTAAGGTCTGGAGACTGGCTAGGCCACTCCAGGGCCTTAATGTGCTTCTTCTTGAGCCACTCCTTTGTTGCCTTGGCCGTGTATTTTGGGTCATTGTCATGCTGGAATATCCATCCACGACCCATTTTCAATGCCCTGGCTGAGGGAAGGAGGTTCTCATGCAAGATTTGACGGTACATGGCCCTGTCCATCGTCTCTTTGATGTGGTGAAGTTGTCCTGTCCTTTTAGTAGAAAAACAACCCCAAAGCATAATGTTTCAACCACGTTTGATGGTGGAGATGGTGTTCTTGGGGTCATAGGCAGCATGCCTCCTCCTCCAAACATGGTGAGTTGAGTTGATGCCAAAGAGCTCGATTTTGGTCTTATCTGACCACAACACTTTCACCCAGTTCTCCTCTAAATCATTCAGATGTTCATTGGCAAACTTCAGACGGCCCTATACATGTACTTTCTTGAGCAGGGGGACCTTGCGGTGCTGCAGGATTTCAGTCCTTCACAGCATAGTGTGTTACCAATTGTTTTCTTGGTGACTATGGTCCCAGCTGCCTTGAGATCATTGACAAGATCCTCCCGTGTAGTTTGGGCTGATTTCTCACTATTCTCATGATCATTAAAACTCCACGAGGTGAGAACTTGCATGGATCCCCAGACCGAGGGAGATTGACAGTTATTTTGTGTTTCTTCCATTTGCGAATAATCGCACCAACGGTTGTCACCATCTCACCAAGCTGCTTAGCAATGGTTTTGTAGTCCATTCCAGCCTTGTGTAGGTCTACAATCTTGTCCTTGACTTCCTTGGACAGCGCTTTGGTCTTGGCCATGATGGAGAGTTTGGAATCTGATCGATTGATTGCTTCTGTGAACATGTGTCCTTTATGCAGGTAACAAGCTGAGATTAGGAGCACTCCCTTTAATCTCAGCTCGTTACCTGTATAAAAGACACCTGGGAGCCAGAAATCTTGCTGATTGATAGGGGATCAAATACTTATTTCACTCATTAAAATGCAAATCAATTTATAACTTTTTTGAAATGCGTTTTTTGGGTGATTTTTTTGTTGTTATTCTGTTTTATTAAATTATAGACTGATAATTTCATTGTCAGTGCGCAAATGTACAAAATCAGCAGGGGATCAAATAGTTTTTTCCATCACTGTACATGTTTGGAAACTGCTGCCACATCATTCTATGGCAGCTGCGTTTGCAACTACAGTTGTGCTCATAAGTTTACATACCCTGGCAGAATTTATGATTTCTTGTCCATTTTTCAGAGAATATGAATGATAACAAAAACTTTTCTTTCACTCATGGTTAGTGTTTGGCTGAAGTCATTTATTATCAATCAATTGTTACTCTTTTTAAATCATAATGACAACAGACACTACCCAAATGACCCTGATCAAAAGTTTACATACCCTGGTGATTTTGGCCTGATAACATGCACACAAGTTGACACAAAGGGGTTTGAATGGCTATTAAAGGTAACCATCCTCACCTGTGATCTGTTTGCTTGTAATTAGTGTGTGTGTATAAAAGGTCAATGAGTTTCTGGACTCCTGACAGACCCTTGCATTTTCACCCAGTGCTGCACTGACATTTCTGGATTCTGATTTATGGGGAAAGCAAAAGTATTGTCAAAGGATCTGCGGGAAAAGGTAGTTGAACAGTATAAAACAGGAAAGGGATGCTCTCAATTAAAAACTCACATCTACACAGTAAAAGACAAAATGCAAAACCCATAAAGACAGTCCTAATATCGCGGAGACTTTCCGCAGTTACTATAGTCATTTATATAACCTTAAACCCTCTTCGCCTGAGTCTACCCCAGGCGATAATCAAGAGAAGCTTAGGATAGCAAAATATCTAGAGGGAGTACGCTTGACTACCTTGCCGCAGGAGACTGTGGAGTTTCTCGAATCGCCCCTTACACAGGAGGAAATACAGACCGCACTCTTAGATCTCCCAAATGGAAAGAGTCCAGGCCCTGATGGTTTTGGGGCCAAATATTACAAAACTTTCTTACCAATCTTACTGCCCCACATACAAAACTTATTTAATAAACTAGCAGACCTAGAGGCACTACCGGACACTATGCTGACTGCTTATATCACCGTGTTGCCAAAACCGGGTAAACCCGCAGACATCCCCCAAAGTTATAGGCCAATATCATTGCTGAATTCAGATATAAAACTTCTGGCCAAGACTCTAGCTAACAGAATTAATTCCATTCTCCCTATGCTAATTTCCCAGGACCAGGTAGGGTTTGTCCCGGGGAGGGAGGCAAGGGACAACACCATGAAGGTACTACAACTGATTGACTCTAAAAATAACTCCACTCCGATAGCCTTGCTATCAACTGATGCCGAAAAGGCGTTTGATAGGGTGAACTGGTTGTTTCTCAGAAGCACAATGGAAAAGATAGGTTTTGGCAAGAGGTTCTTGAAGATGGTCTTCGCCCTGTATTCAACGCCTAATGCTAGGGTTAAGGTTAATAATATTCTCTTTTACGATTACAAATGGCACTAGGCAGGGGTGCCCGCTGTCCCCCTTGTTGTTTGCCATTTCAATAGAGCCCCTAGCGTGCAGTATTAGAGCAAACCAACTAATACAAGGGATTCATGTAGGTGATAGGGAATATAAAATCGCAATGTACGCGGCTGATCTCTTATTTACGCTCACTGAGATAGAAACCTCAATTCCTGCTCTACTGAACGAGTTTAGTGAATATGGGTGTGTGTCCCACTTCCTCCTTAACAATACTAAGTCAGAATTATTAAGTATTGGTTTGGCTCCAGCCACTTTGGTATGGCTCAAAACTTATAGCCCTTTTGTTCTTTGCTCCACATCACTGAAATACCTTGGCGTCAAGCTCTCTGCCAGGGTATCTGTTTGAGACCAATTACGTAACACTCAAAACTGACATCTCTAGGGACCTATCAGAATGGAAACACAAAATGATATCATGGCTGGGAAGAATTAATGTAATTAAAATGAACATTCTTTCCAGGGTATTGTATATGCTAGAAAAAGGGGTTTAAGGTGCGCTAAGACAAATGAGATTAACAAACTCCCCCTAAATGACAATATCCCTATAATTGTCACACAATAAAATTATAGGAGTAAAAAAGGTTTAAAGGGAAGCGCTAAAACAAAGCTAAAGGTAATCACTCACTTAATATATATACAGTTTATTTTAACATATATAATTCACATAAAAGGGACGTCTCCCCAAATGACACTGTCATAAATATATTCGTTCAGTTTATAACAGGACCGCTATATATAAAATTAATAAAATATATTGCAAAATAATTGACGGTTCTAAAACAAACAATAAATTAGAGTTCAGATAAAAGTTCATGAAATTGACGAGTAAAACCACCAAGCTGCCAAAGAAAGATAATATAGTAGATCTACCGATAAAAGTGTTCTGAATACTCCACACTTCCTTAAGAGAAATAAATGACCAGCGTATACACAGAGGTATTAGGTTTTGAGTTCTTGACAATTACTTTACCCACGATCTCCTGATCGTCTGCAGTACACCTTCCCTGTTCGGTATCTCCCTCGAGTGGATCCGACTGGGGTTTCTCGGCGTCTGACGTCACAGAATAGAGATCCGGCAAAGAGAAGCGGCCAGAGCTTTGCGCTTCTTGTAACCTTCACAGGTGCGATTCTATCACATCCACCCTGCACTTAGTGCTATGTGCACGCAAGGGTGTATACAGGTATTGTAGAAAGATGTTGTAGAAAGGTGCTGTGGTGAATATTCCAACTTCAGCCTGTGAAGGCAGGACTACCCTTTGACATATGTGCAATATATCTACACCCTTTGGATTCCTTATACTTAACCCGGGTTATAAGAAATGGAACTTATTTTCCTATTTGGAATTTCTACTATATGCTTTGTGGTTTGAATGAAGTTGGAATATTCACCACAGCACCTTTCTACAACATCTTTCTACAATACCTGTATACACCCTTGCGTGCACATAGCACTAAGTGCAGGGTGGATGTGATAGAATCGCACCTGTGAAGGTTACAAGAAGCACAAAGCTCTGGCCACTTCTCTTTGCCGGATCTCTATTCCGTGACGTCAGACGCCGAGAAACCCCAGTCGGATCCACTCGAGGGAGATACCGAACAGGGAAGGTGTACTGCAGACGATCAGGAGATTGTGGGTAAAGTAATTGTCAAGAACTCAAAACCTAATACCTCTGTGTATACGCTGGTCATTTATTTCTCTTAAGGAAGTGTGGAGTATTCAGAACACTTTTATCGGTAGATCTACTATATTATCTTTCTTTGGCAGCTGGGTGGTTTTACTCGTCAATTTCATGAACTTTTATCTGAACTCTAATTTATTGTTTGTTTTAGAACCGTCAATTATTTTGCAATATATTTTATTAATTTTATATATAGCGGTCCTGTTATAAACTGAACGAATATATTTATGACAGTGTCATTTGGGGAGACGTCCCTTTTATGTGAATTATATATGTTAAAATAAACTGTATATATATTAAGTGAGTGATTACCTTTAGCTTTGTTTTAGCGCTTTCCTTTAAACCTTTTTTACTCCTATAATATTGTATATTCTACAGGCCATGCCAATTCCTCTTCCATATTCTTTCCTACCATCCCTGCAAAGACTAATTGAAGATTATATCTGGAAAGACATTAGGCCCAGGGTGAACAGGAAGACCATGTATCTCCCCAGGGAGGAGGGTGGGCTGGGGCTCCCAAACCTCTTTCTTTATAGGAGAGCTATCCTATTACAGAGGGTGGTTGAATGGTGTCATGATAACTCACAAAAAGATTGGATTGAGCTTGATGCTAACATCCTTCGGGTGGGGAATCTCGCCTCTCTCCCATGGAGTGATAAAAAATGTAGGCCTTTAACTGTAGCGCTCTACCCCTTGACTAGTGTGATGCTAGAAGAATGGGACAAAACAGTAAGGACAAATTCACACATATCTATGGCATGCTCCCCGCTAACTCCAGTGTACGGTAATCCAGGGATCCCAATACAGACGCCACCGTTACCGGCTCAAACTCAATTTGCCAGTAACCACATTGGACAGTTTGTCACCAACGGGAACTTGAAATCTAGGGAGGTACTACTGACCGACCAACCTATTTTTAGAATTCCATGGTTTGTGTACTTACAGATAGGCCACTACATCATGACACATAAAAATAAACAACAATTTCTTAGGGATTGTACACTTTTTGAAAAATTGTGCACTCAGAAAGATGCCCCAAGGCATTTAATCTCAAAGGTTTATGGCCTTCTTCTGAGAGGAGAAAACGATCTTCCAACATACATCAGACAATGGCACACAGAATTGGGTACAGAGTTGGACACACTGGAGTGGCACCGGATTTTTCGGGCCTCTAAGACTGTTTCAGTTTCAGTGCGCATTCAGGAGTCCCATTATAAGCTAATAAGTCGCTGGTATCTTACACCGTCTCGACTAAAGAAAATATACCCTAACACATCGGATAGGTGTTGGAGGGGATGCGGTGGAGAGGGCTCCATAACGCATATCTAGTGGGACTGCCCCTTGTTGGAGGGGTTTTGGACAGAGGTATGGGGCAACATACAATCAATTCTGGAGCTTGAAGTTCCAAAAACGATGGAGACACTATTGTTCCATTTTCCATCAGGCATTCAAGACCAGACTAAAAAAACTTTGCTGATGTTGATGCTGACAAGTGCCAAGAATCTCATACCGGCACGGTGGAAATCGGCTCAGGTGCCCCTGATCTCGAACTGGAGACTGGGAGTACACAGTCTGCTGAACCTAGAGAAATTTCACTACATCCGGACGGGGAGACTGGACATCCACGAGATGTTGGTACAACTTTGGAACAAAGGGGACTCTGTGTAGAGTCGAGACGTGACAGAGCTAGTCCCTGGAGGGCTGAGTGAATTTTTTTTCTCTCCCCCACCCTTCTTTTCCTTGCTTATGTCTTTCTTTCTCTTCCTCCCCCACAACCTCTGTCGCGCATCAGACAGAGTATTGTTTAATTCTAGAACTGTATATGGAGAGTTTATGTAACCACCTGCAGTGAGTCACAATTATAAGTTAATATAATTTGATAATTGAAGTTTGGATTTGTTTGTATATCTGCTCTTCGGAGCTTCTGTTGTGTTTATTATCACTGTTTTACTCGTTCCGTTTTAACTATTCTTGCACAGCAAGAGTCTCTAAGAAAAAGTGAAAATACGGAGCTATTCAGTATTGTACTTTCTCTCTCGCCGAGAAATGAATTTCGACCCCGCAAGACTTTTGACTATAACCTTTTGGGATCTTGGCATTGAGAGTTATGGGTTGTATTGTTGAAAATACTTGTTGTAACCTTCTATTGTACTGTCAGCAATGCAAATATGTTCATATTTTTATTTTTCAATAAAGCTCCTTTAAAAAAAAAACAACAAAAAAAAAACAGGAAAGGGATATCCAAGGAATTAAGAATGCAAATCAGCAGTGTTCAAACTCTAATCAAGAAGTGGAAAATGAGGGGTTCTGTTGAAACCAAACCACGGTTAGGTAGACCAACTAAAATTTCAGCCACAACTGCCAGGAAAATTGTTGGGATGCAAAGACAAACCCACAAATAACTTCAGGTGAAATACAGGACTCTCTGAAAACATGTGGTGTGGCTGTTTCAAGATGCACAATAAGGAGGCACTTGAAGAAAGATGGACTGCATGGTCGAGTCACCAGAAAAAATCCATTACTACGCAAATGCCACAAAGTATCCCGCTTATAATATGCCAAACAACACAAAGACAAGCCACAAACTATCTGGCACAAAGTCATTTGGATTGATGAGACCAAAATTGAGCTTTTTGGTCACAACAATAAACGCTACATTTGGAGAGGAGTCAACAAGGCCTATCATGAAAGGTACACCATTCCTACTGTGAAACATGGAGGTGGATCTCTGATGTTTTGGGGATGTGTGAGCTACAAAGGCACATGAAATTTGGTCAGAATTAATGGAAAGATGAATGCAGTATGTTATCAAACAGAACCCCTCATTTTCCACTTCTTGATTAGAGTTTGAACACTGTTGATTTGCATTCTCAATTCCTTGGATATCTTTTTATATCCTTTTCCTGTTTTATACAGTTCAACTACCTTTTCCTGCAGATCCTTTGACAATTCTTTTGCTTTCCCCATGACTCAGAATCCAGAAACGTCAGTGCAGCACTGGATGAAAGATGCAAGGAACTGTCAGGAGTCCAGAAACTCATTGACCTTTTATACACACACACTAATTACAAGCAAACAGATCGCAGGTGACGATGGTTACCTTTAATAGCCATTCAAACCCCTTTGTGTCAACTTGTGTGCATGTTATCAGGCCAAAATCACCAGGGTATGTAAACTTTTGATCAGGGTCATTTGGGTAGTTTCTGTTGTCATTATGATTTAAAAAGAGTAAACACAGTTGATTGATAATAAATGGCTTCAGCCAAACACTAACCATGAGTGAAAGAAAAGTTTTTGTGTTATCATTCATATTCTCTGAAAATGGCCAAGAAATAATAAATTCTTCCAGGGTATGTAAACTTATGAGCACAACTGTATGTATAACATTGCTTTAAACATTGTTGCAAACACTGCTGCCAGATGGTTAAAGACACAGGCATGCTATTGAGCTTACCTAGGATTACTCTTTAAAGGGACATTAAAGTAAAAATTAAACTTAAAGGGACACTGAACCCAAATTTTTTCTTTTGCGATTCAGATAGAGCATGCAATTTTTTTGTAATTTACTCCTTTTATCAATTTTTCTTCGTTCTCTTGCTATCTTTATTTGAAAAAGAAGGCAACTAAGCTTTTTTTTTTGTTTCAGAACTCTGGACACCACTTTTTTATTGGTGGATTAATTTATCCACCAATCAGCAAGAACAACCCAGGTTGTTCACCAAAAATGGGCCGGCATCTAAACTTACATTCTTGCATTTCAAATAAAGGTACCAAGAGAATGAAGAAAATTTGATAATAGGAGTAAATTAGAAAGTTGCTTAAAATTGCATGCTCTATCCGAATCACAAAAGAAAAAAATTGGGTTCAGTGTCCCTTTAATGGCTTGGATAGAGCATGCAATTTTATACACTTTTCAATTTACATAAATGATCAATTTTGCTTTATTTCTCTTGCTATTCTTTGTTAAAGAGTAATCCTAAGTGAGCTCAGGAGTAATTGCAAACACTGCTGCCATAGACTGCTGCAGACATGTGCACGGCCCTGAGCTACTATCAGCTTTCCTAGGTTTACTCTAAACAAAGGATATTAAGAGAAATAACAAAATAGATAACAGAAGTAAACTGGAAAGTTGTTTAAAATGTCATGCTCTGTCCAATCCATTTAAATTACATTTTAACTTTACTGTCCATGTATGTTATAAAGGTATCTTAAAATATTTTGATGACTGTGTCTGAGCTTTTATTTATCTTAGACACATTTAGGGCTCCATGTACGAAGCAGCGAAAACTGCTCCGGTGCCCTTGCGGGCCAGGTTCGCATATGCGAGCCTGCTTCCCGCAATGTAAGAAGCAGCGGTCATTAGACCGCTGCTTCTTACACCCTACGCCACCTCAGAGGTGGCGAGGGAAAATCACTGAGAGCTCGCTCGAATGAAGGGGTGGGCATTACACACTCCGATGAGTGTGTAATGATACATACGGGAAAGTGGATCAACAGATCCGCTGCCCTTGTGTAGTGAAGGCGGGCGGACAGCTTCGCGGATATCTCTTTGCTGGGAATAGATTCTACCAGAATTGCCCAGTTCCTCCCCTAATCTCACCTGTTCAATTCCCGGTCTTAGTTGATGATATAAAGACCCGGTCCCCACGTGTTCAGGCACTTGGCCCATTCTATGTAGGATGTACAATGAGAGACGCTCCTGGGGAGGTCCCAAATGGGCAGATTTAGGTCTTGTTTATAAGGATGTAAATGAAGAGAGAGCTTAATTAAAATGTCAAATAGTTGTTATTTTGCAATATGCCATATAAACTAATCATATAATTATTAAAATAATGACAAAATCATAACCATCAGATCATGATAGATTACAGGAACACTAAAGAAAAAAACAATCGGCGAGATTACGAGTTTTGCGTTAGGAGCTGTGCGGTGCTAACGAGCAGTTTTTTCTCACCGCTCACTTTCCTACAGCGCTGGTATTACAGGTTTTTACAAACCCGGCGTTAAAAGGCAAGAAGTGAGCGTAGAGCAAAATTGAGCTCCGCACTTCACTTCAATACCAGCGCTGCTTAAGTCAGCGGTGAGCTTGTCGTATGTGCTCGTGCGCGATTTCCCCATAGACATCAATGGGGAGAGCCGGCTGAGAAAAAGTCTAACACCTGCCAAAAAGCAGCGTAAATCTCAGTAACGCAGCCCCATTGATTCCTATGGGGAAACACATTTTATGTTTACACCTAACACCCTAACATGAACCCCGAGTCTAAACACCCCTAATATTACACTTATTAACCCCTAATCTGCCGCCCCCGAAATCGCCGACCCCTACATTATACTTATTAACCCCTAATCTGCCGCTCCGGCATCGCCGCCACCTACATTATACTTATGAACCCCTAATCTGCTGCCCCCGACATCGCCGACACCTACATTATATTTATTAACCCCTAATCTGCCGCCCCCTATGTCGCCGCAACCTACCTACATTTATTAACTCCTAATCTGCCGCCCCCAACGTCACCGTCACTATATTAAATTAATTAATTAATTTAAATAAATCTAAATAAAATTCATATCATTAACTACATTATTCCTATTTAAAACTAAATACTTACCTATAAAATAAACCCTAAGCTAGCTACAATATAACTAATAGTTACATTGTAGCTAGCTTTGGTTTATTTTTATTTTACAGACAAGTTTGTATTTATTTTAACTAGGTAGAATAGTTACTAAATAGTTATTAACTATTTAATAACTACCTAGCTAAAATAAATACAAATTTACCTGTAAAATAAAACCTAAACTATGTTACAATAACACCTAACACTACACTACAATTAAATAAATTACCTACATTAAATACAATTAAATAAATTCAATTAAATTAGCTAAATCACAAAAAACAAACACTAAATTACAGAAAATAAAAAACAAATTACAGATCTTTAAAAAAAAAAAAAAAAATACAAACACCCTCCCAACAGTAAAACCCACCACCCACACAACCAACCCCCCCAATAAAATACTAACTAAAAAAACCTAAGCTCCCCATTGCCCTGAAAAGGGCATTTGGATGGGCATTGCCCTTAAAAGGGCATTTAGCTCTATTGCAGGTCCAAAGCCCTAACCTAAAAAAATAAACCCACCCAATACACCCTTAAAAAAAATCCTAACACTAACCCCCAAAGATTCACTTATCGGGAGAAGACTTAATCCAAGCAGCAAGATGTCCTCAACGAAGCCGGCAGAAGTGGTCCTAGGGTTTTTTTTTATTTTGGGTGGGCTTTTTTTTATTTTGATAGGGTTATTAGATTAGGTGTAATTAGTTTAAAGATCTGTAATTTGTTTTTTATTTTCTGTAATTTTGTGTTTTTTTGTTGTAATTTAGCTAATTGTATTTAATTTATTTAATTTAGTTAATTGTATTTAATGTAGGTAATTTATTTAATTGTAGTGTAGTGTTAGGTGTTAGTGTAACTTAGGTTAGGTAACCACTAGCTCTTGGGCAACTTTTTCAACCCCTGTATATACGTGTATATATATATATATATATATATATATATATACCCACACATACAAATACATACATAGTTATGTACCTTTGAGTGGTTCATAGTCTAACACCTTGTCATATACCATATTCTTTTAAATCACATTTAAAACAATTTTCTAATAAAAACAAAAAATCCAGTTAATATGTATAAATAATATCAGTGAAATATTTTACATTTTTGTTGTTATGTATATATTTAAGCATTAACACTTTACTTCAGGTCTTTAAGAGCACTACATTTTCCAGCACTATTTTGTGTTTTACTCTATCACAACACTTAAAGGGACATGAAACACAAATGTTTTATTTCATGATTCACATAGATTATGTTATTTTAAACAATTTTCAACTTCCATTAACTAATTTGTTTTGTTCTCTTGGTATATACTTTGTTGAAGCAGATACCTAGGTAGACTTAGGAGTTGCAGATTGGTCGCTGCACACAAATGCTTCATGTAATTGGCTCACCCAATACATTCAGCTATTTCACAGTAGTGCATTGCTGCTTATTCAACAAAGGATACCAAGAGAATGAAGCAAAATAAATAATAGAACTACAATGGAAGGTTGTTTAAAATGTTATTCTCTATCTGAATTATGAAAGAAAGAAAAAAATTAGTTTCATGTCCTTTTAACTCACCACTTGTAATATGACTGATAATATCGCAGCATGCACTTTTTATTCAAAGTATATGGACAACAAAATGTTGGCTGAAGTTCCACACAAGGGGGCAGGGTGGGTGGAGGCAGAATCACAAGTGTTCTGAGGGCAGACTTGTGTGGTTAGGTAGGGGTGTGGTTAGGTAGGGGTGTGGCTAAGGAGGGGTGTGGTTAGGTAGGGGCATGGTTAGACAGGGTTGTGGTTAGGCAAGGGTGGGGTTAGGCATGGGTGTGGTTAAGCAGGGGTGTGGTTAGGCAGGGTGTGTGGTTAGGCAGGAGTATGGTTAGGCAGTAATGTGGTTAGGTAGTTATGGGATATTGTCTTCCTAAAAGGACAGGGAGTAGTAATTTGTTACCTTTTTATCAGTATAAAAAAGATGATGTTCAGTACATTTATCAATGTTTGCTATTTTCATTAAAGTTACGTGGCTGCCAAAACACATTTTTTTTCTAACAGGCATTGCAAGTGGTACTTGCATTGTTTTGATTTCAGTTTAAATTCAAAAGGCTGAGCTGTTAAAAATCATAAATTAAATGGCAATGTGGTTTTGCACTACTGTCTTGTAATACAACATTTCATGACATGACTGCAAGGCAGCAGCTGTTAATATTGATACAACTGACATGCCACCCTGCAAAACTGATGCCAGGATACAGCACCAGGAAGGGGGGGGGATGTAAACAGCAGTCTTATTGGCTGATGGAATGATTGGCATCTCATACAAGATACCGGTCAAAGCATGACATGAAAAGATTGACTTTGAAATTTGTGTTTAACATGCTGAAAAAGATTGACATCCAATTCAGAAAACTAAGGTATACGTTTGTATGTCTTTGCTTGCTGGATGGATTGGGTGTCACTCAATTATAGCAAAGTACACATTCTACCTGCAGAACATAAATTAAAGGGACAGTCTAGTCAAAATTAAAATTTCATGAATCAGATAGGGTATGCAATTTTAAAGAACCTTCCAATTTACTTTTATCATCAAATTTGCTTTGTTTTCAATGTATTGTTGAAAGCTAAACCTAGTTAGGTTCATATTCTAATTTCTAAGCCCTTGAAGGCAGCCTCTTTTCACAGTGCATTTTGACAGTTTTTCACTGTTATACAGTGCTAGCTCATATGTGTCCTATGGATAACACTGTGCTCACTCCAGTGGAGTTATTTATGAGTCAGCGCTGATTGGGTAAAATGCAAGTCTGTAAAAGAACTGAGATAAGGGGGCAGTCTGCAGAGGCTTAGATACAAGGTAATCACAGAGGTCAAAAGTATATAAATCTAACTGCATTGGTTATGAAAAACTGGAGAATGGGTAATAAAGAGATTATCTATCTCTTTAAACAATAAACATTTTCAAATAGACTGTCCCATTAAATAACTGAGTGTGGACAAGCGTTTTCTTATATGATTTACTGGAGCAGTTAAAGGGATGGTAAGCACCTTGTAATTATAAGACATTTCTGTTGTGTTGCTATAGAATAATATATCCCCCCCCCCCGTCTTAACATTTATAAAACAAATTAGCGTCCTTTTTACTGCAATTGTTGTTCAGTAGCCAAATTCCACCCACTATGAGCCTTATTTGGAGGAACCAATCTGTGCGTTATTATGCAGAAAATAAGGCTAGCCACAGTCACAATGTCAGTTTAAAGTGTATTGTTTTGCCGTTGTAATCTGATAAATCCAATAAGGGAAATATAAATGAAAAGTATATTGCAAAGGTGCCCGTGAAATTCTGTGGATTAGGACGTTTCATCCCCTGACTGTCGAGGAGTCATACACTTACTTGAAAGCCATTTGATATTTATTTTGTTACGCACATCATGGATAATATTGCGCACATTACAAATGCTTTATCTGTGATATTTGTCAGGGCAGATTTGATCATCTGTAACAGTCGTTGGAGAATATCCTACAAGAAATCTGCTTCTGCAAGGTACCACTGTACACAGATGAAACCATTGAGGGCCTAACAATGTTGAGGAAACCTGCCCTGACTACATTAGAACCTGAGAAACCTTATGTCGTACAATGCTTTACTACTATGCCTGAAAAAAAGTGACATTGAAATAGTTAAGGGGCATGTTACCAATCCTCTTCTCGACATTGTTGATATTACTGCAAATCCTCTGTGGCTTGACAAGAGGTGCTGGTATGGTATTCAACAGCACACACAGATTGAATATTCCGGACTTTCCAGGCTAGTGATGACCTTCACTGCAAAAAGTCTCTTTAAATACCCACGCTACAAAGGCATATCTAAAGTGAACAGATTTGTGTGGGCTGGAGTTAGATAACTATTAATTTTAAATAAAAACAGTAGCTGTATTATGAATGTATCTCACACTGCTTTTACCTTAAAGGGACAAAACCTATTTTTTTTTCTTTCTTTCATGATTCAAATAAAGCATGCAATTTTAAGCCACTCTCTAATTTACTCGTATTATCCATTTTTCTTCGATCTCTTGCTATCTTTATTTGAAAAGCAAGCATGTAAACTTAGGAGCCAGCCCATTTTTGGTTCAGCACCTGAGTTGCGCTTGCTGATTGGTGGCAAAATGTACCCCCCAATCAGGAAGCGCTATCCAGGCTTCTGAACCAAAAATGGTCCAGCTCCTTAGCTAAGATTCCTGAACAGATTTGTGTGGGCTGGAGTTAGATAACTATTAATTTTAAATAAAAACAGTAGCTGTATTATGAATGTATCTCACACTGCTTTTACCTTAAAGGGACAAAACCTATTTTTTTTTCTTTCTTTCATGATTCAAATAAAGCATGCAATTTTAAGCCACTCTCTAATTTACTCGTATTATCCATTTTTCTTCGATCTCTTGCTATCTTTATTTGAAAAGCAAGCATGTAAACTTAGGAGCCAGCCCATTTTTGGTTCAGCACCTGAGTTGCGCTTGCTGATTGGTGGCAAAATGTACCCCCCAATCAGGAAGCGCTATCCAGGCTTCTGAACCAAAAATGGTCCAGCTCCTTAGCTAAGATTCCTGCCTTTTCAAATAGAGATTGCAAGAGAACGAAGAAAAATTGGTAATAGGAGTAAATTAGAAAGTTTGAATCATGAAAGAACAAAGTTGGGTTTAGTATCCCTTTAAAGGGACTTTAAACACCAAACATGTTATTGTTTAAAAAGATAGATAATGCCTTTATTTTCCATTCCCTAGTTTTGCATAACCAACACTGTTATATTAATATACGTTTTACCTCTGTGATGACCTTGTATCTATGCTTCTGCAGACTGCCTCCTTATCTCTGATGTTTTGACAGACTTGCATTTTAGCCAATCAGTGCTGACTGACTCTTAACTTCATGGGCATGAGCATGTTATCTATATGGCTCACATGAACTAATGCCCTCTAGCTGTGAAAAACAGTCAAATGGATTCAGATAAGAGGTGGCCTTCAAGGGCTTAGAAATTAGCATATGAGCCTACCTAGGTTTAGCTTTCAACTAAGAATACCAAGAGAACAAAGCAAATTTGATTATAAAAGTAAATTGGAAAGTTGTTTAAAATGACATGCCCTATCTGAATCATGAAAGTTTAATTTTGACTAGACTGTTGCTTTAAGCACCAAATTACTTGTAGCTATACAGACTCCTTATTCTGAATATGTCATTTGGACTCTTTTTCTGGATATGCTAATTCTGGATATTCACACATGCTTCACATTCCCTCAATAGTTTAATTATTGCAAGACTTTTCTAGACTCTAAACTGTGCCAATCATAACTTTATGCTTTGTTTATTCCAGATAATTGGCTGCACTCATACATGCTACCAATTCTGTTCTGCAGTAAGAATATGTTGATAAATTCCTGTTTTGTTTTGTTTGTGAGTTTTTAAGTTAAAACTGAAAGCACAACTATACTCTACAAGATGTATACAGCTTAACAGTCTGAATGTTGAGGATCATGAGGTTATCAGCCTTGCTAGCACAGTTAGCTTCCATCTTTTAAGCAAGGACGGAAGCTTGTTAGACATAAAAAGAACAATCTACGGTGCTTATCCTTTTTTGAAATATGTTTACCTACTCATGTCTTTCTTTTTAGGACTAGTTGTCTATGGCACCAAATAAATAATATTAAAAAAAATAAATATTAAGGTACCTTTGATGTAGCTGCCTGTATACCATTATGTATTGTGTGGAAATAAACCTTGTAAAAATTTATGTCATCAAGCTCAAGGTAATCCTCAAAAACTATTTTCATGTGGATATAAAACTGGATAAATAATGCTAACAGGTACATTACTAATGTTGTTTGCTATGTTAAGTAGTTTACATATCTTCTTAACTTTAAATGTAATATTTGTTGTGAAGGGACAGGACTTGTATGAACCAAGGTAAGGCATGTGGTTTGCGAAATTAGAAGAGCAATGTCTAGGTTAAGAATGAGCAGTCTGGAGATGGAACAAGGTATGTTTGGTCATTCCCAGAAATCACAACCAAAAACAGTTTGCAGAATGGTTCCATTTTGCGTGTACTTCAGAGCTCTCAACCACTTTGCACATGCAGGATTGTCTGCACTGCTCAGATTGCAGCCTTGAGCAGCCACAAATCCACAAACGGTCTACCTTGAGTTTACATATGACATACCCAACCCTACCAATGGAGCCCTGTGACTCTGCCCAGTTTAGTTGTGGTTTCATCCACAGAACACCCATAAATTTACCCACAAACTTTCCTCTTGCAGTTTAGGCCTCTAAGTCTCATAAGACATCAGAGAAATATTGGGAGGTGTGGTACTGTCCTCATACATCTTTCCAGTGATGTATTCAAGTCTTTTACTTCAAGTCTCAAGTCTCTACCTTCAAGTCTCAACAACATACTTTAAAGTCAAATCTCAATTTGAGTCTCAAGTCCTTACAAGAAACTTTCAAGTCAAGTCTCAAGTTTGGGAGCCAACTTTAAAGGGATTTGATTTTTCTTTCATTATTTAGACAAAGAATACAATTTCCCTAGACTTCTTTACAGTCTTATGAGTTTAAA
The DNA here is from genome assembly GCF_027579735.1 of Bombina bombina. Classification (NCBI taxonomy): domain Eukaryota; kingdom Metazoa; phylum Chordata; class Amphibia; order Anura; family Bombinatoridae; genus Bombina; species Bombina bombina. Next base: position 784,313,878 of record NC_069504.1, on the reverse strand, counting down.
AAAGAAAGAAATGAAACCATACAACACCGTGCACTATAAGGAATATATTCAAAAGGTAATCTTTGTACCTCAAAGAAAATGGAGAGAAACTTTCATAGTGTTAAAACATATGAGAATATCCTCTTAAGTACAATAGAAAAACTACTCACATGATTTTGAGCTACTAAAGCTCTAAGTGATGCGCTCAGTACATATGGATCCAAGACTGTATTTTGTAGGGGTTCCAATATTTAATAACAAAAATACAAACATATTAAAAACAAAGGTTATTTAAAAAGCAAAGTTCTTGCAAAATAAAAAGGCAATAAATGTCCGTCACTCTGGGGTCAGAGTGACTATCAACAGGCAACATTTTCAGACCTCCTTTCTAGATAGATTTCAGAAGGGTCTGGTGCGACTTGATTTTCAATATGCCTGTCCCTCCTTGTGACTTTGTCTTTGTGACTGCTGTAATGCTTGTAATGGCTGGTTAAATATTGTGCGCCTGCAAACTGGCAAATTTGCGGGCATGTGATAATTTAGTGCTCCACTTGTAATCTAGCCCTAAATATGGTATATTACATTTTTTAATGTGGACTTTTCAGACAGGTCATTTTCTTTTTCCATAAGAAGTAGAGGCGCATTAACATTTTAGAAATGCCCAAGGAAAATCTTGATCAGATCACTCAATGACAATAAGATAATTTTATTTTTATAATAGTAGCTTTCAACAACTGTATGTTAAATAGAAGGTTACACAAATAGTGTAAATCTAAATTGAATAAAACTCACATTTCCATGACTACTGCAATGTGTTTCATTTCTCTTTCTAAGTAAAAAAAAATATATATTGTTGTGCAAATGTGTATTATGTATGACAAACAAGCTTTATTGAATTATGTCTTAAACAAAGAATATAGGCTTATTTCACAGCATGCGAAGAAGTAGCTAACAAAAATACAAAAATGAGTCTTGAAAAAGGCCCTATTGGTGGGCCGAAACGCGTTGGCATATATGGTGAGTTATATTTCAATTATCCAGAGTCTATTTTAAACAATACTGCTCTATGTTGTACTATTTCTTTTCTTCACAGGTTATGGAGTTTTTTGCTTTTTATTGACTTCCTTCAAGTGATTGATTATTTTTATTTTTAATTTTTTTGCATATTATCATTTTTACACCCATTGGCTTTGAATCCTAATCAGCTTGGAATCCTTATCTGATATACTTGATAATCACCTTTGATTATCTTTTCACATTTTTTATTATTTTTCACAGTTTTTCACATTTTTTGACCTATTATTTTGGTGTTGTTCATATTTTTTGTTTTTCCACTCCTTGGATTACAATCACTTACAGGGAGTGCAGAATTATTAGGCAAATGAGTATTTTGACCACATCATCCTCTTTATGCATGTTGTCTTACTCCAAGCTGTATAGGCTCGAAAGCCTACTACCAATTAAGCATATTAGGTGATGTGCATCTCTGTAATGAGAAGGGGTGTGGTCTAATGACATCAACACCCTATATCAGGTGTGCATAATTATTAGGCAACTTCCTTTCCATTGGCAAAATGGGTCAAAAGAAGGACTTGACAGGCTCAGAAAAGTCAAAAATAGTGAGATATCTTGCAGAGGGATGCAGCACTCTTAAAATTGCAAAGCTTCTGAAGCGTGATCATCGAACAATCAAGCGTTTCATTCAAAATAGTCAACAGGGTCGCAAGAAGCGTGTGGAAAAACCAAGACGCAAAATAACTGCCCATGAACTGAGAAAAGTCAAGCGTGCAGCTGCCAAGATGCCACTTGCCACCAGTTTGGCCATATTTCAGAGCTGCAACATCACTGGAGTGCCCAAAAGCACAAGGTGTGCAATACTCAGAGACATGGCCAAGGTAAGAAAGGCTGAAAGACGACCACCACTGAACAAGACACACAAGCTGAAACGTCAAGACTGGGCCAAGAAATATCTCAAGACTGATTTTTCTAAGGTTTTATGGACTGATGAAATGAGAGTGAGTCTTGATGGGCCAGATGGATGGGCCCGTGGCTGGATTAAAGGGCAGAGAGCTCCAGTCCGACTCAGACGCCAGCAAGGTGGAGGTGGAGTACAGGTTTGGGCTGGTATCATCAAAGATGAGCTTGTGGGGCCTTTTCGGGTTGAGGATGGAGTCAAGCTCAACTCCCAGTCCTACTGCCAGTTTCTGGAAGACACCTTCTTCAAGCAGTGGTACAGGAAGAAGTCTGTATCCTTCAAGAAAAACATGATTTTCATGCAGGACAATGCTCCATCACACGCGTCCAAGTACTCCACAGCGTGGCTGGCAAGAAAGGGTATAAAAGAAGAAAATCTAATGACATGGCCTCCTTGTTCACCTGATCTGAACCCCATTGAGAACCTGTGGTCCATCATCAAATGTGAGATTTACAAGGAGGGAAAACAGTACACCTCTCTGAACAGTGTCTGGGAGGCTGTGGTTGCTGCTGCACGCAATGTTGATGGTGAACAGATCAAAACACTGACAGAATCCATGGATGGCAGGCTTTTGAGTGTCCTTGCAAAGAAAGGTGGCTATATTGGTCACTGATTTGTTTTTGTTTTGTTTTTGAATGTCAGAAATGTATATTTGTGAATGTTGAGATGTTATATTGGTTTCACTGGTAAAAATAAATAATTGAAATGGGTATATATTTGTTTTTTGTTAAGTTGCCTAATAATTATGCACAGTAATAGTCACCTGCACACACAGATATCCCCCTAAAATAGCTATAACTAAAAACAAACTAAAAACTACTTCCAAAACTATTCAGCTTTGATATTAATGAGCTTTTTGGGTTCATTGAGAACATGGTTGTTGTTCAATAATAAAATTAATCCTCAAAAATACAACTTGCCTAATAATTCTGCACTCCCTGTATTTGGATCAGTTGGATCATTTGGATCATTTTGGATCATTAGGAACTTTTATTATTTGGAGCATTAGGAACTTTTTATAACTTTTTATCACTTTTATCATCACATTGGATTAGTGGACTTGTTTTGTACAGTTATTTGGATTTTATTGATATTGTCACACCATTGAGATCCTCAGGACCTCTGCACATTTTTGCACATTTTGTACACATTTTGCACCCATTGACATATATTTTTATATAATATTTGCACCCATTTGAATTTCTCCTACCCAGCTTTTATACTCCGTTATACATTGTGCCCTAAACCCCTAGGGGTCATTTCCACACTTATTTTTGGCCATACTTTTTGTCATTGTTTTTATACCATATGCTCATCTAGGTTTTAACCAATATTATTGTATTATTGTATAATTTTATTATTGTATTATTGTATTATTGAACCTTTACTATGGTATTAATGTTTTTATAAGTATCATGGATCCATGTACTTTTTTGTATTTGTAATATGTGTTATTAAATAACTATTAGCCCATATCGCTGTTGGACTCCACTATCACCCTCTTTTGACCTGGCCTTTTATCCTAGGCGCTCCTTACACGTACCACTGTTTCTAACAAAAATACTGTTTAACCCCTTAGTGACCGGACCATTTTTCAATTTTCTTACCGTTAAGGACCAGGGCTATTTTTACATTTTTGCAGGGTTTGTGTTTAGCTGTAATATTCCTCTTACTCATTTACTGTACCCACACATTTTATATACCGGTTTTCTCACCATTAAATGGACTTTCTAAAGATACCAATATTTTCATCATATCTTATAATTTACTATAAAAACATTACAAAATATGATGAACAAATTGAAAAAACAAAATTTTTCTAACTTTGACCCCCAAAATCTTTTACACATCTACAACCATCAAAAACCACCCATGCTAAATAGTTTGTAAATTTTGTCCTGAGTTTAGAAATACTCAATGTTTACATGTTCTTTGCTTTTTTTGCAAGATATAGGGCAATAAATACAAGTAGCACTTTGCTATTTCCAAACATTTTTTTCTTCAAAATTAGCGATAGTTACATTTTTACACTGATATCTGTCAGGAATCCCTGAATAACTCTTCACATGTATATATATTTTTTTTTTTAGTAGACAACCCAAAGTATTGATCTAGGCCCATTTTGGTATATTTCATGCCACCATTTCATCGCCAAATGCGATCAAATTAAAAAAAAAGTTAACTTTTTCACAAACTTTAGGTTTCTCACTGAAATTATTTACAAACAGCTTGTGCAATTATGGCACAACTGGTTGTAAATTCTTCTCTGGGATCCTCTTTGTTCAGAAATAGCAGACATATATGGCTTTGGCATTGTTTTTTGGTAATTAAAAGGCCGCTAAATGCTGCAGCGCACCACACTTGTATTATGCCCAGCAGTGAAGGGGTTAATTAGGTAGCTTATAGGGCGCTTGTAGGGTTAATTTTAGCTTTCGTTTAGTGTAGTAGAAAACCCAAAGTATTTATCTAGGCCCATTTTGATATATTTCATGTCACCATTTCACCACCAAATGCGATCAAATAAAAAAAATGGTTGACTTTTTCACAAACTTTAGGTCTCTCACTGAAACTATTTACAAACAGCTTGTGCAATTATGGCACAAATGGTTGTAAATGCTTATCTGGGATCTCCTTTGTTCAGAAATAGCAGATATAGTCTAGTCAAAATTAAACTTTCATGATTTAGATAGAGCATGCAATTTTAAGCAACTTTCTGATTTACTCCTGTTATCAAATTTTCTTTGTTCTCTTGCTAGCTTTATTTGAAAAAGCAAGAATGTAAGCATAAGAGCCGGCCCATTTTTTGTTCAGCACCTGGATAGCAGAATATTAAAATGTTGATGCGATTTAAAGGTAAAGGGACTGTAAAGTAAAAATTAAAATTATATGGATTGGATAGAGCATGGCAATTTTGCTTAGTTCTCATGGTATCCTTTGTTAAAGAGTAACCATAGGTGAGCTCAGGAGCATGCATGTGTCTTTAGCCATCTAGCATCAGTGTTTGTAACAATGTTTATAGCAATGTTATACATAGTTACAAACACTGCTGCCATATAATGCTCTATGACAACAAAGTTGGTAACTATATATAACATTATTTTAAGCATTTTTTGCAAATACTTGCCTGATGGCTAAGGACACATGCACGCTCCTGAGCTCACTTAGGTTAACTATTTAACAAAGGAAACCAAGAGAAGTAAGCAAAATTGATCAAAGAAGTAAATTGGAAATTTGTTTAAAAGTGCATGCTCTTTCTGAATCATATTTACTTTTGACTTTACCGTCCCTTTAATTACAATAACAGTTAAATATGTACGTTTCTAAGTTTGAAGACAAATTTTACAAATTCAGTTCTAATTGAAGATGCCCAGCACTGTATTCTGGGGGGGGGGGGAATCTTATTTAACTGTATAAAACAGTTTTAAATGTATACCATCCAATCCAATGATCCGTTGCAACGCCTTTTTAACCATTTGATTTCTTAAACTGTAGATCAGAGGGTTTAACATTGGAGTAACAGCTACATACAAAATGGAGAAGAACTGATCAACTTGTTCTGAGTTCTCGGAAGGTGGCCGTATATACATTAAGAAAATAGTTCCATAGAATATCAGGAGAACTGTGAGATGAGATGTGCAGGTTGAGAAGGATTTCTTTCTACTCTCTGTGGACTGAACACTTAGTATGTTGGATATTATTTTTATATAGGATATCAAGCTAAGAAGGAAAGGCAAGAGCCCAGCAAACAAAACTTCCAAATATATGATAATTTGGAAGTTGCTTGTATCACTGCAAGAAATTTTTAGCAGAGTTTTAATATCACAGAAAAGTTGCTGAATCTTCTTTGAGTCACAGAAGGACAAAAAGGATGCAAATATGGTCACAAGAAGAGAGTTGATAAAACCAAACATCCAACTGACCAAAACTAGAAGATGACATTTTTTTCTGTTCATCACAAGGTAGTAATATAAGGGAAGGCATATAGCAACATAGCGGTCATATGCCATGGATGTCAATAAGACAACTTCTGTACAACCCATAGTTGTGAAAAAATGCAACTGAATAAAGCATGGTGTGAATGATATTGAACTATTTCCAGTTAGAAAAATGTCCATCAGTTTAGGGAGCGTTACGGAAATGTAAATAATGTCTACAAATGATAGGTTGCGAAGGAAAAAGTACATGGGAGTCTTTAGATGTAAATCCAAGCATGTTACTGCAATAATAGTTACGTTTCCTATAATCCCTATCATGTAGATTATAAAGAAAAAGAAGAAACGAAGAGGATGTTTTCCAGGAGAGTCAGAAAATCCTAATATCTGGAAATCTGAACTGGATGTGTGGTTGCTCATTAACTCTTGGAACTTGAAGTCTTCAGATGGTCATGAAGAAAAAAACACTTCAGTTTTGATTTTCCTGCAAAACTATATTATATTAATAATGATTTAGAAGCTGTAGCATACAACAAAGCTGTGAGTTTAAAATCAGTTTGTATTCATTACTTTACATTCTATTAAAGGGACAGTCAACACCAGAATTTTTGTTGTTTGAAAAGAAAGATAATCCCTTTATTACCCATTCCCCAGTTTTGCATAACCAAAACTGTTATAGAAATACACTTTTTACCTCTGCGATTACCTTGTATTTATGTTTCTGCAAACTGCCCCCTTATTTCAGTTCTTTTGACAGACTTGCATTTTGGCCAATCAGTGCCCACTCCAGGGTAACTTCACGTGCATTAGCTCAATGTTATCTATATGAAACACAGGAACTAATGCCCTCTAGTGGTCAAAATGGATTCAGATTAGAGGCAGTCTTCAGGGTCTAAGAAATTAGCATATGAACCTCCTAGGATTAGCTTTTAACTAAGAATATCAAAGGAACAAAGCAAAATTGGTGATACAAGTAAATTGGAAAGTTGTTTAAAATTACATTCCCTATTAAAATCATGAACTTTTTTTTGGACTTGATTGTGCCTTTAAATAATAACTATTGTATAATTTATAGATAAGGATATAAACAGAATTCTACTTATCCATCTACATTAGGATGGTTTTAGTGGCTCTGATCCCGCTCTGCCTCAACATTCTGACTTTTTATAGAAGGTAAACTCATGTGTCCAGTACATCAATTCATGCAAAGGTGGTTAACAGCTAATAGTGACTTATGGGCAGAGGCCTCTACACATTGTGGTTCATGTAAATGTAGCCTGTTTATTGAACTGTGCAATTTTATACCTAATGTTATAGTGCTGCATAATATGTTGCTGCTCTATAAATATATGATGATAATGACGATAATAACAATGATAAAAAGACTGGTTAATGTAGCCCAAAAAATGTTTTTTATTTTAAATCAGTCATCTTACTTTGTTTTCAGATATGTAAACATATTTAAATCATTTGTAGAATATTAATACACATTATTTTCATTAATTAATGTATTTATTAATAACATTTTTCATTGCATTCCATTAAATAATATGGCAATTGTATAATTTATAGAGAGGGATATATAGTAAATTTCTAATTATAAATCAATGGCTGAGATTATCTTATATATTTAAACAGGAGCGCTGTAGCTAAAGGTGAATATGAAACAAATAAAACAGGTGATAGATTCCCATAAATACGTGTTAAAACATCAATACTGATAAATTAAAAACAAGTGGTGAATTCCAAAAGATACGTTTCAAAACATCAATGTTGGTAAATATTAAATAGTGACAAATACTTAGTGCAAAGATCATTCGTGCATATTATGAATAATCAAAAAAAGGGGCTTGGTGCAGCAAAATAAACTAAAATGAATTAAACAGTGACAAGTTAGGTGTGGTTTGCAAGGCTCTGCCTAAAAATATTTAATGTAACATATAAAAATACAGAATAAAACACATATACTAAAAACGGACGTCTCCGTATCAAACAAATTATGCCAATACACCGATTTTTTCAAAAGTTTGTCTCCTAATGGCCAGAAATGGGATAAAGCAGTCCCGGTAACAGTTATTATGTAGATAGATGATGCAGGCTTACCCCCAAACAGTTGCGGCTTTTTGATGAAGCAAACGATGAAATTACCGCCGTGGCGGAAGTGACGTCACTTAAGGGGGCGCTGGCCCGACTGAGCACTCCGATTGGTTTCTATTACGGTCGTTCTCAGGTTGCAGCTGCTTAGTTCACAGTGGCAAGGTATCCGCTCTTTATGTGCTCAAATGCACGCAGGATACTGACAACGGTAGTTTTGTGCTGAATGCGACTGTTTAGAGTAGATACAAAAGTTCCATTTATAACCTTCAATAAGGCTTAATAATGTTGGTACACAAGCAAGTGCCAGGAGAATGCAAAATTCTTTTAAAAGTTCCACAGATGACAAGCTGTATCAATCTGTAACAGCAACTGATAGCTGTGAGATACTTCTCAAAATCAGAAGTGGGCAACAAACATCAACGCGTTTCTCCCTCTGCAGGGCTTTCTCAAGATGAGGTGTTGCAGCAGGTGTACCTTTTTAAAGGTGTACCTCAGTCTCTTATTGGTTACAATTTTCTTAGTCATAGATGAAGGGGTGTGTATCATTAATTAAAGGTAGTATTGGCAAATCTACATCTGTTCAGAGCAATGATATATCAGCTTCATTATTAAAACAGATACAAAATTTCATATAATCTTCTAGAGTGATCAATTAAAAAATACATAGCGATAGTGATATTAAAATAGGTATACAGAATTGAATTAGATTATTTTAAAAAACCTATAAGGTAGAATGAAAATATAAATGAAAATATAAATGGGGCTCTATGAACTATGTAGTAACATAATATAAAAAAACTATATGATAAATAAGGTTATATCTATACCTTCATTCTAAAAAACTTTAAAAGTGAATTATCCGCGCTGTTAAAAAGAATAATAAAATACACTAGTATTAAAAAGTACATTTATATTGAAAGTATATCTATATTAAAAGAGACACAAGTATACGTTATTGGATAAAATTGATTTATAAAAATTTAATTTGATCTAGTGGAAATTAATCTAATAAGAATGGGGAAATATCTAACTCTGAGTTCAGGCCGGTGGGAAATAGGGTATCGTATTTATATATCAGTTCTGCCTCTTTGAGTTTTAAGATTTTTTCTATGTTCCCACCCCTCCAATTTTGTTTAAAATGTGCTATTCCCCAATACTTTAGATCAGAAGTTCTGCCATTATGCACTAATTTAAAATGTTTATACAGATTAGTGTCTTCCATTCCCTTTTCAATACAAAGGAGATGTTCCCTTATCCTATCTTTTACCATTCTTAAGGGAACATCTCCTTTGTATTGAAAAGGGAATGGAAGACACTAATCTGTATAAACATTTTAAATTAGTGCATAATGGCAGAACTTCTGATCTAAAGTATTGGGGAATAGCACATTTTAAACAAAATTGGAGGGGTGGGAACATAGAAAAAATCTTAAAACTCAAAGAGGCAGAACTGATATATAAATACGATACCCTATTTCCCACCGGCCTGAACTCAGAGTTAGATATTTCCCCATTCTTATTAGATTAATTTCCACTAGATCAAATTAAATTTTTATAAATCAATTTTATCCAATAACGTATACTTGTGTCTCTTTTAATATAGATATACTTTCAATATAAATGTACTTTTTAATACTAGTGTATTTTATTATTCTTTTTAACAGCGCGGATAATTCACTTTTAAAGTTTTTTAGAATGAAGGTATAGATATAACCTTATTTATCATATAGTTTTTTTATATTATGTTACTACATAGTTCATAGAGCCCCATTTATATTTTCATTTATATTTTCATTCTACCTTATAGGTTTTTTAAAATAATCTAATTCAATTCTGTATACCTATTTTAATATCACTATCGCTATGTATTTTTTAATTGATCACTCTAGAAGATTATATGAAATTTTGTATCTGTTTTAATAATGAAGCTGATATATCATTGCTCTGAACAGATGTAGATTTGCCAATACTACCTTTAATTAATGATACACACCCCTTCATCTATGACTAAGAAAATTGTAACCAATAAGAGACTGAGGTACACCTTTAAAAAGGTACACCTGCTGCAACACCTCATCTTGAGAAAGCCCTGCAGAGGGAGAAACGCGTTGATGTTTGTTGCCCACTTCTGATTTTGAGAAGTATCTCACAGCTATCAGTTGCTGTTACAGATTGATACAGCTTGTCATCTGTGGAACTTTTAAAAGAATTTTGCATTCTCCTGGCACTTGCTTGTGTACCAACATTATTAAGCCTTATTGAAGGTTATAAATGGAACTTTTGTATCTACTCTAAACAGTCGCATTCAGCACAAAACTACCGTTGTCAGTATCCTGCGTGCATTTGAGCACATAAAGAGCGGATACCTTGCCACTGTGAACTAAGCAGCTGCAACCTGAGAACGACCGTAATAGAAACCAATCGGAGTGCTCAGTCGGGCCAGCGCCCCCTTAAGTGACGTCACTTCCGCCACGGCGGTAATTTCATCGTTTGCTTCATCAAAAAGCCGCAACTGTTTGGGGGTAAGCCTGCATCATCTATCTACATAATAACTGTTACCGGGACTGCTTTATCCCATTTCTGGCCATTAGGAGACAAACTTTTGAAAAAATCGGTGTATTGGCATAATTTGTTTGATACGGAGACGTCCGTTTTTAGTATATGTGTTTTATTCTGTATTTTTATATGTTACATTAAATATTTTTAGGCAGAGCCTTGCAAACCACACCTAACTTGTCACTGTTTAATTCATTTTAGTTTATTTTGCTGCACCAAGCCCCTTTTTTTGATTATTCATAATATGCACGAATGATCTTTGCACTAAGTATTTGTCACTATTTAATATTTACCAACATTGATGTTTTGAAACGTATCTTTTGGAATTCACCACTTGTTTTTAATTTATCAGTATTGATGTTTTAACACGTATTTATGGGAATCTATCACCTGTTTTATTTGTTTCATATTCACCTTTAGCTACAGCGCTCCTGTTTAAATATATTTTTTATCTGTTTTGTACATGCCTATATCAGGGACTTTTTAGGTATATCAGGAGTTTGGTGTTTTTTACTCTGCGCTTTTTATTCCATATTTCTAGAAGCTGAGATTATCTTCCCAATTAAGTTATGAAACGTGTTAATCTGAGACATTTTAGTCAGTTTTCAGCTGCTAATCACAGGACATGTTAAATCACCAGATGCATAAAGGACCATTAAATACTACAACATAATTGGATAATCAACAAATGATTAGTAAAAAGACAATATAATAACTCTTATGCTAAATTTTAAATTAGTAGTAGAATTTTTTACTGATGCTTTTCAAAAGTACTTCCATTTTCTCTGCCTACTGTGTCATGTGACAGCCATCAGCCAATCACAAACAATTTATTTATATATATATATATACTGCAAATTATTTCACATGCTTAGTAGTAACTGGTGACTCAGAAAGTGTGCATATAAAAAGATTGTGCACATTTAGATATGAGAAATACCTTGGAAAGTTGTTTTTTTTAAAATTGCATGCTCTATCTAAATCATGAAAGTTTAATTTTGACTTTAGTGTACCTTTAACATACGGACGTTATGCAAACCCTATTTTTATACATCAGAAATCACTTTTTGCACAAGTCCTACATTTTGTAACATCTCATTTTCATAATTTTTTTGGTTAAAGGGACACTGAACCCAAATGTTTTCTTTCGTGATTCAGATAGAGCATGAAATTTTAAGCAACTTTCTAATTTACTCCTATTATCAAATTTTCTTTATTCTCTTGGTATCTTTATTTGAAATGCAAGAATGTAAGTTTAGATGCCGGCCCAATTCTTGTGAACAACTTGGGTTGTCCTTGCTGATTGGTGGATAAATTCATACACCTATAAAAAAGTGCTGTCCAGAGTCCTGAACCAAGAAAAAAGCTTAGATGCCTTCTTTTTCAAATAAAGATAGCAATAGAATGAAGAAAAATTAATAATAGGAGTATATTAGAAAGTTGCTTAAAATTGCATGCTCTATCTGAATCACAAAACACAACATTTGGGTTCAGCGTCCCTTTAAGCTTTACTCATGCATATTTGGTGTCAAATTTCACAAATGTAGTTAATATTTCAATAAACAGTCACTTCCTGGTTTCATTTCAATATGTAATAAGCTAACAAAAACACACAAACTATCTTTTAAAAAATAAAAATATAATCTGAATGTTCATTCATGATTGTAATACATTATCTGGATGTTATAAGAATTAATTTAAAGCATACAGTATATTAATATGAAATAATAAGAAAAGCACAAATTGGTATGTCACTGTATGTATAAGTGACTGATTCATAAAGGGAGAGGTGAGTGAGGGAAGAGGCCTGTCTAAGGGAGAGTTTAGCCTGGGAACAAATTTGGGAAACACGTTGAAGATTTTATTCACATCAACCAGGCAAGCGGGCAAAACTTAGGTGAGAAGTATGAACAAGCTAATTAGCAGTTTCTTCACGAAGAGATTATAGACTAGAATTAGTAATTTAAACAATAAATATATATATATATACAGAGAGAAAAAAGGTAAAGAACAGAAGGGCGCCTCATGTGATGTATCGTCAGATGTAAACACAATGAATTTAAAAGATAGCCAAATGGGTACTCACATACTCCAAGAACACATTAATATGTTAGTAGGGATAGGCTGCAGATTATTACAGGTGTGACAGCTCACCCATTCAGTCACGCTCTCAATGATGTAGTGCTGGAGAGTTGTAGAAAACACAGGAAAGGAGCACTACATGTGCAGACCATTAAGAGTATAAACAGCAAAATTGTACTGGATATAAAATGGGTACTCACATGCTCCAAAAGCACACCAATGTGCTGGTGGGAACAGGCTACAGATTTAGGCAGGTGTGGCAGCTCACCTCAATAACCTTTTAATAAATTATATTTTTTTTAATTCATCTGCGAGTGGATCACTCTACCTACTTTGTGCCTGACATCCTTTACAAGAGATATCCCTAACATTTGGTACAAGTTTACTTTGGGAAATTTGGATCTACTACCTCACAGCATTTGAGACTGTGCCTTGAGGTGAGCTGCCACACCTGCCTAAATCTGCAGCCTGTCCCCACCAGCACATTGGTGTGCTTTTGGAGCATGTGAGTACCCATTTTATATCCAGTACAATTTTGCTGTTTATACTCTTAATGGTCTGCACATGTAGTGCTCCTTTCCTGTGTTTTCTACAACTCTCCAGCACTACATAATTGAGAGCGTGACTGAATGGGTGAGCTGCAGGGCCGGCGCTTGCATATAGGCAGTTTAGGCATCTGCCTTAGGGCGCTCTTCTAGTGGGGCGCAAATTTGTAACATGAAAAAAAAACTTTTGACATTTTTTTTTAATACACGAGTTGGTTGCTGCTTAATTGCATCCTCGCACAGTATGCAGAAGCATTTGCCTCTATTATTATGTTCTATAGCGCCCCTGTCCTTTACCAGTTCCCCTCTGCTCTGCTGCCCTCCCCTCCCTCAATCACAGTGTGATGATCTCTCCAATCATGATGCAGTGCATTATGGGTTGGGTTGCAATATCTCACAGGCGGCCCGGGAACTTTAAAATTACAGATGAAGTGGTGGACCGTGTTCTGAAAATCCAAACATCGGATTGCTCATTGCTCATACCCCCCAACTCACACGCTACTACAAGAGTCCTGAGTCCTCGTGTATTGTCTCAAGGAGGAGGATTTTTTACTACTTCAAGTTCTGAGAAGTGTGTGAGTCAGACTGAGTGCTTTCTTGTAAATGATCTCTCAGTGCTTGGAGTGAGTCAGTGACTGACAGTCACTCAGCGGTGTGGCTGTGACATAGTCTGTGACTCTGAGGATGCCTGTAATGGTAAACAAAAATAACTTAGGAACTCCACTCTGGGACTACTGGCCACCATGGGTAAGTAAATTAATACCAAGGCAGACTAAGCTGGGGGTGGGGGGTTGGGTAGCCTCTTTGAATAAAATTAGGGTAATTTGTTTTTTTTGTTTATTTTTTTTTCTCCCGGCTGGATTAGGTAACTGCTAAGGGCATAGTGGCCTCACCCACCAGTTACTTACAGGAAACTCTAATACGGAGTCTACACACGTGCTGTCCCCTTCTTCCCTCTCCCTTCTCCTTCGGAGCTCAGACTAAGCCTGTCACTTTTAGCTTCTAGTGAGACGCTGCACAGACAGTCAGAAAGAAATGTGCAAGAGGCTTTTTTTCTCCACTAAGTGACTAAGGTCTGTACCCTATTGACATGAAATCCTTTGATGTTTAAAATAGGTCAGGGTGCTTATTTTAACCCTTTATTTAACCAATTGTTGTGCATTGTTGTGATGACCAAAAGCAGAGAAGGTAATCTGATACCAAATCTGCAGTTTAGTATATAAATGTAAAATATATTAAATATACATCGATATTGCATTTACATACAAAGTCAAGGGTATGGTATTTAGTTGTGCATTTTTACTATCCTTAAAATGTATATATATGTTGTATTTTTTATATATATATATGTAACTATATACTGTATTTTTTTTATATATATATATATATATGTAACTATATACTGTATTTTTTATATATATATGTAACTATATACTGTATTTTTTATATATATTTATATATGTAACTATATACTGTATTTTTTATATATATATGTAACTATATACTGTATTTTTTATATATATATGTAACTATATACTGTATTTTTTTTTATATATATATGTAACTATATACTGTATTTTTTATATATATATGTAACTATATACTGTATTTTATATATATATATATATATGTAACTATATACTGTATTTTTTTATATATATGTAACTATATACTGTATTTTTTTATATATATATGTAACTATATAGTGTATTTTTTATATATATATGTAACTATATACTGTATTTTTTATATATATATATATATATGTAACTATATACTGTATTTTTTAATATATATATATGTAACTATATACTGTATTTTTTATATATATATGTAACTATATACTGTATTTTTTTATATATATATATGTAACTATATACTGTATTTTTTATATATATGTAACTATATACTGTATTTTTTATATATATATGTGTAACTATATACTGTATTTTTTTTATATATATATATATATATGTAACTATATACTGTATTTTTTATATATATATATATATGTAACTATATACTGTATTTTTTTATATATATATATGTAACTATATACTGTATTTTTTTATATATATATATGTAACTATATACTGTATTTTTTATATATATGTAACTATATACTGTATTTTTTTATATATATATATGTAACTATATACTGTATTTTTTATATATATATGTAACTATATACTGTATTTTTTTTATATATATATATGTAACTATATACTGTATTTTTTATATATATATATAACTATATACTGAATTTTTTTATATATATATGTAACTATATACTGTATTTTTTTATATATATATGTAACTATATACTGTATTTTTTATATATATATGTAACTATATACTGTATTTTTTATATATATATATATATATATATATATATATATATATATGTTGTATGCATGCAAATGACTGTGTGTTGTGAGGTGTACATACATATAAGTGTGTGTGCATGCATATGAGTGTGTATGTGTGGTATGAGTGGTGTGCATAAATGGTGCGCAAGCATATGCTTATGGATAGGTGTGGTGTGCATACATATGAGTGTGTGTATTGTACGTGTTTATAAGTGTATGTATGTGTGTTGTGTGTGCATATGCGTAATGAGCATGCATATTTATATGTGTGATATGAGTGTGTGTGTGTGGGCAGTTAAATAAAAAATGGGGGAAACATTGGGCTGCTTTGACTTAAAATGCCCAGGCCTATTTTTGGTCCAAGTCCAGCCCTATTAGTATACACCGGTAGCAGCTGATTTTCTTTTACACTCAGAGTGTGCTGATGAGAAATGTATAAAGTTATAATTCAAAATGTGAATGAATAATAATTAATTTGCTCTTATCTGTTCCAGCTTAATAAAACCCAGTAATTATTACAGGGGAGGGCCTTATCCCCTGTAATTGCAATATTTTATTATCACAAACCCCTAAACAGATTTTCCAGTCCCAGGCAGCTTGACCATGATAATGCCCTTCCCTGTAATATTTACTGAGTTTTATTAGGCTGGAATAGATAAGAGCAAATTAATTGTACCTACTCTTCTGCTAATAGTGGTGATAGTATAAAACCCCTGCAACACTTGTAGTTTTGTTGCTCTCAAAGTATCTCCTATGAGGTGATTATTTGTATTGACTTTTAGGGGTAAATTTGTAGTCCCATGGGTAAATTGATAGTGTTCACTGCTTGTTACCTTGCATTACTTAGATCACAAGGCTTATTTAAGATATGTGTGCATAAATGTGTATGTGTGTGTAACTGTGTGTGTATAAATGTGTATGTGTGCCGGTGTGTATAACTGTGTATGTGTGTATAACTGCATGTGTGTATAAATGTGTATAAGTGTGTCTCTATAACTGTGGATATGTGTGTATAAATGTGTATAACTGTGAGTGTGTAAATGTTTATATGTGTGTATAACTGTGTATAACTGTGTGTGTGACTGTGTGTGTAAATATGTGTGTATGAGCATGTATGCATGTATTTATGTAGATGTATAACTGTGTGTGTGTATAACTGTGTGTGTATGTAAAAATGTTTATTTTTGTATGAGTGTGTATGAATGTGTGTCCTCTAGCTCTTATAGAATATAGTAGGGGGGGGGGGCGGGTCAACGGAGTACAAAAAGTGTCCCTCTGGCTATTTCCAATTTTGGGAGGTATATCTGCAGCTTTGATTAAAGAGCAGTATCGGATGACAATCACTGGTTATAGGTACTGAATAGTGCTAGTGGTAAGTAATGGTATGATTCACAGTACTCAGGACTTATTTAATCAAATGGACAGCTAACCAGCTAAAGAGTTATGTGATCCTACTTTCTGCAGAATCGCATAACCATTTAGCTGGATAGCTGTCAGTTTGATCAAAGTGCCTCACTTCACACACACACATATATAAACACATGCGCATACACACATATAAACACACACACGCAAATACATATACTACTCACACACAAAAACCCAAAAGGGGAATTATTTTAGTTTTGTTAGCACAGTTTGTCAAAAACTAGAAATAGAGTGGTATGTAATCGGGGGGGGGGGGCGGCAAAATGTATCCTCGCCTGTGTGACCAAAAATCCTAGCACCGGCCCTGGTGAGCTGTCACACCTGTAATAATCTGCAGCCTATCCCTACTAACACATCAGTGTGTTCTTGGAGTATGTGAGTACCCATTTGGCTATCTTTTAAATTCATTGTGTTTACATCTGACGATACATCACATGAGGCGCCCCTCTGTTCTTTTCCTTTTTGTATAGTATCATCTGGACCTGCCAGTGAGGAGGAGGCAGCCACCACTTGAAAAGCAGCTTATACCTTACCAAGGACATTATACTTTGTTTTATATGCCAATGGTGTTCTAAGACTCTTTCCAATTTGTATATATGATTTATTTCTGTTTGTTTTATACTGCTTATTACAGACGTGCCAATTCGACACTATTTCACCCTTCATATAGCATATTGTAGCGCCCCCTTATGTGACCAGGTCACACTGTTTGTATATATATATACAGAGAGAAGTGCACTCACAGGAACAAACAACTGGCTCAATACCATTGTTAGCCTGTTCTATAGTGATTTACCACCTTGGTGCAGCTTTTTAGCCCAGTAATGTTTTTCACAGAGTAGAACTTTCCTGCAGCATATCAGTCTGATCCCGCCTATTACTATCAGTCCAGCACTGAAATACCTGGCAATTCCTCTCTGAACAAGGAACACAGCAACCCCAGGCGATCGTATCGGCTTTCATTGGGCCTCGTCAGTGAGGTGTAGCCATATTCCTCTAAGCACACTGAGCAATAAGTCCACGTCTGGTTGCCCCTTTTTCCCATAGGAAGACTAAATACACACAGAGAGAAGTGCACTCACAGGAACGAACAACTGGCTCAATACCATTGTTAGCCTGTTCTATGGTGATTTACCACCTAGGTGCAGCTTCTTTTTAGCCCAGTAATGCTTGTCACAGAGTAGAACTTTCCTGTAATATATCAGTCTGATCATGCCTATTACGGCTAGTTCAACCCCAAAATACCAGGCAATTCCTCTCTGAACAAGGAACACAGCAACCCCAGACAATATATAAATAAGCCTGTTTGTTTCAGGGAACTATACTCCGAAAAACAGATGGTGATCATGATAAAACAACTGTAACTCAAGATTCAAGTCCACCACACAAGAACCTTGATTAGCACATGGGTCCACATTTTAATTGTAAAAATATAATTGTCTTAATATTGATGATTTGAAACATACATAGACTGTCCTTGCTTATTAGCTATTTGATCTGCAGTGTTTCAGAAATTACTGTTTTACAATGTATACTAAGTCTTCAAATGTTCTCTATTGGATTGTCACACACACCGAAAGAAACTTTTAACCTCTGTACTATTTATATTATACTAGTCCTAAAGCCTGTGCACACGGGCCATTTTTTGTAGTACAGCATTCCCACCCCTTGCTCTCTCTCTTCCCCCTCTCTTTTGCTCTCTCTCCTCCTCCCTTTTGCGCTCTCTCTCCCCTCTCTTTTGTGCTCTCTTTTGCTCTCTCTCCCCCCCTCTCTTTTGCTCTCTCTCCCCCTTTCTATTGCTCTCTTTCTCTCTCCCCCTTTCTCTTTTGCTCTCTCTCTCTCCCTCCTCTCTTTTGCTCTCTCCCCCTCTCTTTTGCTATCTCCCCCTCTCTTTTGCTATCTCCCCCCTCTCTTTTGCTCTTTCTCCCCCCTCTTTTGCTTTCTCTCTTCCACCTATTTTGCTCTCTCTCCCCCCCTCTTTTCCTCTCTCTCCCCTCTCTTTTTTGCTCTCTCTCCCCCTTTCTTTTGCTCTCTCTCCCCCTCTCTTTTGTTCTCCCCTCTCTCCTTTACTCTCTCTCCCTCTCTCCTTTGCTCTCTCTCCCCCTCTCCTTTGCTCTCTCTCCCCCCTCTCCTTTACTCTCTCTCCCTCTCTCCTTTGCTCTCTCTCCCCCCTCTCCTTTGCTCTCTCTCCCCTCTCTCTTTTGCTCTCCCTCCCCCTCTCTTTTGCTCTCTCTCTCTCCCCCCTCTCCTTTGCTCTCTCTCCCCCTCTCTTTTGCCCCTCTCCTTTGCTCTCTCTCCCCTCTCTCTTTTGCTCTCTCCTCTCTCCTTTGCGCTCTCTCGCCCCTCTCCTTTGCTCTCTCTCCCCTCTCTCTTTTGCTCTCTCTCCCCTCTCTTTTGATCTCTCTCCCCCTCTCATTTGCTCTTTCCCCTCTCTTTTGCTCTCTCTTTTGATCTCTCTCCCCCTCTCATTTGCTCTTTCCCCTCTCTTTTGCTCTCTTCCCTTTCTCTTTAACTGTCTCTCCCCCCTCTCTTTAGTTCTCTCTCCCCCCTCTCTCTCTCCCCCTCTCTTTTGCTCTCTCTCTCCCCTTTCTTTTGCTTTCTCCCCCTCTCTTTAGCTCTCTCTCTCCCTCTCTTTCTATCTCCCCCCTCTCTTTTGCTCTCTCTCCCCTTTCTTTTGCATTCTCTCCCCTCTCTTTAACTCTCTCTCTCTCCCCTCTCTTTAACTCTCTCTCCCCCCTCTCTTTTGCTCTCTTTCTCTCTCCCCCTCTCTTTAGCTCTCCCTCCCCCCTCTATCAATCCCCACTCTTTGTCGCTCTTAGGCCACGCCCACTCCCGGTCGATCATGCCCACTCCCGGTCCGGCCACGCCCCCATCTCGGCACTCCCATCGGCCACGCCCCCTCAACATGCCCACTCCACCCAAGCCCCCCCCCCCGCAACGGCCAATCTGATCTCGATCTGAAGTTGATCCAAAAGGCCAGGTATGATTGTCCTTGCTCAGTCTCTACTGCGCATGACTGCATCTGACAAACATACCTGGCCTTTTATTATATAGGATGTGTAATAAACCACTATAGGAAGAATCCTGATACCTGTCAATGGTGGAATATTTTTACATAAACACTGAGATATAGAACCTCTTTGAAGTGTAAGTACAGTTTTGGCATGCACTGTTTATAATTGTTTCAGACAGTATGGTACTATATTTCTGTTCTGAATTAAAAACATTAAAAGTGAGGTGCAAACTGTTTAGTGCAAGCGATATCGTCTTTTCCTAAGCCTTTTTAAATGCACTGATATTACAAGTTGAGGGAAATTGCAATTGCGCTTACCGCGATCTCAGAGCTGTGGTTAACTGTTTTCTGAAACAAAAAAGTTGCACCAAACAATTAAAAAATACATTACAAAGTACACTTACACTCATATTAACACTGTCTAATATTTTTTTTTTTTTTTTAAATATTGGACAAAAAATGTATAATGAAGATCTAGATCTAGGGTGTTAAAAAAAAGCAGCAAAAGTACTTTTACATAGAGATACATACACATACATTGCTAAAGATGTATTTGTATGTATATAGATATGTCTAAATATGTATCCATATACAGTATATTAATGTATTTATATGTGTATATATGTATTGACAGACATATATACACATATAACCCCTAAGTGACCAGACCATTTTTCAATTTTCTTAACATTAAGGACTAGGGCTATTTTTACATTTCTGTGGTGTCTGTGTTTAGCTGTAATTTTCCTCTTACTCATTTACTGTACCCACACATATTATATACAGTTTTTCTCGCCATTAAATTTACTTTCTAAAGATACCATTATTTTCATCATATCATATAATTTACTATAATTTTTGTTATAAAACATGATGAAAAAAAAACGAAAAAAACCCACACTTTTTCTAACTTTGACCCCCAAAATCTGTTATACATCTACAACCACCAAAAAACACCCATGCTAAATAGTTTCTAAATTTTGTCCTGAGTTTAGAAATACCTAATGTTTACAAGTTGCTTTTTTTGCAAGTTATAGGGCAATAAGTACAAGTAGCACTTTGCAATTTCTTTTTTTCAAAATTAGCACTAGTTACATTGTAACACTGATATCTGTCAGGAATCCCTGAATAACCCTTCACATGTATATTTTTTTTTTATTAGATAACCGAAAGTATTGATCTAGACCAGTTATGGTACATTTCATGCCACCATTTCACCTCCAAATGCGATCAAATAAAAAAAATAGTTAACTTTTTCACTAACTTTAGGTTTCTCACTGAAATTATTTACAAACAGCGTGTGCAATTACGGCACAAATGGTTGTAAATGCTTCTCTAGGATCTCCTTTTGAAAGGGGATCCTTTGTTCAGAAATAACAGACATACAATATATGGCTTTGGCATTTCTTTTTGGTAATTAGAAGGCCGATAAATGCCGCTGCGCACCACACTTGTATTATGTCCAGCAGTTAAGGGGTTAGTTAGGTAGCTTGTAGGGTTAATTTTAGCTTTAGTGTAGAGATCAGCCTCCCACCTGACACATCCCACCCCCTGATCCCTCCCTGACCCCTCTCAAACAGCTCTCTTCCTTCCCCCACCCCACAATTGTCACCGCCATCTTAAGTACTGGCAGAAAGTCTGCCAGTACTAAAATAAAAACCATAAATATATATATATAAAAAATGAGATACAGACCGCACTCCAGAATCCAAAATGACTCCCAGGGTGCACCAAACATGTAAATAGAAATAGGAAAGAAATAGCACTCCACAGGTCTTGGCAATAATAGTAATATTTACTGTGAATGTTTTCGGACAAAAAAGTCCGTCCTCAGACAAAGTTTTGCAAACACACTAACCCGCCACCTTATAACCCCACAACTAAGCGCCGTATGCACGCTCTCCCGGGTTGGCCCGCCCCCAAAGGTGACGTCACCGTCCCGGTGACGAACAGCTGTGAAGGTAAAAACAAAACATGACAAGGGATATGGTACATGATAAAGCAATGATACATCGTAACGAATGAATCAAAACAAAGCAAAAGAAAGGCAAAAGGCAAAGAATAGGGAAAAGCCAAGAAATCAAAGAACATATGTTAAGCGACAATTTCATAGTTATGAGAAGATGCACCAAACAAACGCTATGCAGCGAAAATTATTGTATAATATAATACACACACCAGATTCTGGCATATACAAAGGTAACATGCAACAATATGCAATATAATTGAAAAATGATATTAGTCACTATATACAAAAAACAAGTGAAGGAGTGAGTTGCCATAGCAACTTGTGACAAAACAATAGATGTAGATATAATGCAACAGATTAAAACTCCACTGATCGGGAAATTGCATTATAATAATATGGTGTATGTAGACTATCTGGAATTAATAAATACAAAAGGCGATATAGTGCAAAAAAGGGGATTAAATGCACTGAGAGAATGAAACAATATGTATCGCCTGGGGTAATATTTAGAAAAAATTTAGAAAAAATTATTGAAGAAAATTATAAATGGTAATGAATCGTAACTCTCATTGTATTAATGTTAGAGCATATCAGATATAATGGCATCATGACTCTCATTATTGTTAAAGCATTCACAAGAACGCCTGCCATTCTAGATGGGTATTAAGTTCCTGTGGGGCCAATGTAACATAGTAACATAGTAGATGAGGTTGAAAAAAGACCGAAGTCCATCAAGTTCAACCTACACAAATCTAAAATATATACAAAAAGCTCCAGTTAAGCTTAAATAATCCCACTAAAAGGTGACACATTTAATACTAGCAATCATATCCATGAATGTCCCCAAATTATATGTCCAGCGTGCTTTCTTTTGCAGTAATAGTCAATTACGATCACCCCCTCTATTGAGTGGGGGGACATGGTCGATAATGGTATACTTCAAGTTCACCACACTGTGTCCTTCTTGCAGAAAATGATGCGCTACTGGTTGTTCAGTAGTGCCCTTTTGTATAGCTGACCTGATGGCTGACCGATGATTGGCCATCCTAGTCCGTAGGTCATCACAGGTCTTCCCTAAGTAGTAGAGTCCACATGTAAAATGCAGCAAATATAGCACATGAGTGGTAGTACATGTCAATCGAAATTTATGTTTATAAGACTTTCTTCTATATGGATGAGAAAAAGTGGCCCCTGTAATCAAACCACTCCAGGTGGTGCATCCTAAGCATCGGTATACTCCAGGTTTTTTGATATTCAACCATGTTGGATTACTGTAGTACTGGGTCAGTTTTTACTAAAATGTCCCTTAATGATCTGGCTCTCTTAAAGCCAATTTTCGGTGGTGCCCAACTGCTGAGCGGTAGGAGTGGGTCTGTACGTATTATATCCCAGTTTTGCGCAGGATTTCCCCTACACCTCTTTTGTAACCCGTATGTATATTCTGTTACAAATGTCATCCTTTGCCTTGTTCTTTATCTTTATCCTGGGTTGTCTTATCGTTTAAGAGACTTTCTTTACAGGGTAGCTACGTTGTTGGAAGCGTTGTTGCATTTCCAACAGCTGATTATCCCGGTTCTCGATTTCAGAATTATTCCTCAGAACCCTTTGTAGCTGAGATTTTGACAAAGCCTGTTTTAAGGCTGGAGGGTGGCAACTGGAAAAATGTAGCAAAGCATTTCGGTCTGTCGTCTTCCTGAATAGTGTTGAACATACCATACTGTTTTTAATGTATAGTCGTACATCAAGGAAATCTATTTGCTGTTTGTCGTAGTGCATTTTAAATTTCAATGCTTGATTGGAGGAATTTAATTTGTCAAACCAGTTTTCCAGTCCCTGTGTGGAGCCCCTCCAGATGACAAACAAATCGTCAATATATCTCTTGAAGTATAGGATTTCACATTGCTTGAATAAATCCACTTCTTCCTCCTCAAAGTTAGCCATAAATAAATTGGCATATGATGGGGCCACATTGGACCCCATCGCTGTCCCCTGGAGTTGTAAGTAGAATTGCTTCTCAAAGCGGACATAATTGGATGTTACAACATTTGTTTTTATGTCTTTGGGTGAAGTCCTTACACCCTTTTGCTTTTATCAACCATTTTAATAAATATGTTGTATTCTATGGAAGCCTGAGCCTGTCTTACCTACCACACCACTTGGATATCCTGGATCCCAACATCCTATTGCAGGATCAGTGTAACTGGGTCACTGTGATTCCCCAGCTTGTGTCAATTAGCACATTGGTGCTGCTCCCTTTGTGAGTATCATTTTAATACAAGATCTGTTTTATTGCTACTTCCGCAGTGTTGCACTAGGAGGCGCCCTCTCTCTTTGTGATCCTTTTCACAGATTCCTGGTTTTTGAGGTCTATCCATGAGAGGAGCTTCTCATTATCTTCTGAATTGATTTTCACTGGCTACATTTGGATTGTCATACTCAGATGAGTTACTACAAATGATGAATATACCAGGACAATTTTGATAATTGGAACTTGTGTCATAAGCCCCCATAAAGACTCAGCTAAGTATTTTACTAACAATTGGTGCTTATGACTGATGACTGAAATCATCTGGTTGTATATCTGTTATTTATGTATATGTATACTACCTATATAGGTTACATTGTGATAACTTACCTATTATATTTATACTATACTCACAGATTTTCACATATGAGATAGATCCATATATTACGTATTGATATTTTCTTCTGCCATATTATAGCGTCCCCTAGTGTTGGACACCTAGGTGTTATCAACAGTTGTTCTATAAAAACATATATATGCAAAGATATCCAAAGATATCATATATTCTTCAAAATCTCCCGCTTTTCGTTAAGACACAAGATATCAAGAAACTTAACACGGCGCTTCGAAAATTCATATGGCAGTCAAGGAAACCTAGAATTTAATTTTGGCGAAACAATTTGCTGGGTTGGCTCTTCCAAATTTATATTTGTACAATTTAGTTTTCTTAGGCCGAATGGCGGCAGACTGGGTAGCAGAAGCCGATTACTTCACGGATAACAGGTTAGAGAACAGTATAATCTATCCATTGAAGCCAGTATCGCTACTACACACTCCGATGCATTTAATACCTAAACAGGTGAAGAATTTTAAAACATTGTTTGTAATAATTCAGGCTTGGAAAAAGATCGGTGTACTAGCAGGAGTAAACACTAACATTCCCAGATACCAAACTTTTATTGGGAACCCAGAGTTTCAAGAGGGCTCACAAGCTCCACATTTGAAAAAATGGCATGAACAAGGGCTTATACTTGTTGCACAGCTACATCATAAAGAGTCAGGAATCATTAAATCTTTCCAAGAACTGAAATCAGAATTCAATCTTGACAATCAAGATTTCTACGCCTATTTGCAAGCTAGGCATTACACTAGCCAATTATATGCCCAGTTTAACTGGAAATGGACCTGGGGGAGACTAGAGTCGTGGCCAGCCTTGATCAAGGCAGGTCATTGCTCAATTTCTCCATGGTACTCATATCTTAACTCTCAGAAAGGCAGCGGTAATATAGAGAAACTAGCTCTAAAATGGTCAGACCATCTATCTATGAATATTGACAAGGAAGCACACATTATGAGATCACTCACGCTACTCCGTGACACCACTTTAGCTGAAACATGGAGAGAATCTCACACAAAGCGTCTATATCAGATATATTATACACCGGATAAAGCCTATAGATGGAATAATAACGATTTCAAGAAATGCCCAAAATGTAGCTTATTGGCCGCAGACCTGTTGCATATGGTGTGGTTGTGCCCAAAAATTAAACAATTTTGGCATAGAATAGAGTATTGGATATTTAAGGTGGTGAAAATAAAACCTTTCAAACTTACCCCCCTAACCATAATCTTCTGGTCAAGTAACAGGGATGATTTCAGAGATGCTAAAATATTAAATCTAGTTATTCTGGCCGCGAGAAATTTGATATTCAAAAAATGGAAAACCAGAGTTATTCCCACAATAAATGAGGTAAAGAATTACCTTAAAAGACAATACCGGGTAGAACAATTGGCCACAGACCTGAACTCAGAACGTGAAGTTGTAGCTTTTTTTAGTAAATGGTCAAAATTTATCAAAACCTTTTCTGTAGCTGAAATAGAGTATATGATAACCCCATTCAAAGACTCTGAAATAGTCCTATTGGGCATTTGGTAATAGGGGGATGGCGCGTTGGGGGGGTGGGGGAGAGGGGGAGATCTTGTGCAAAGGAAGGAAGATCCTTTTTTTTTTTTTTTTTTTTTCTTCTCTTCTTCTTCTTAGGGGTTTTTCGGTTTTCTCGTTTCTGCTGTTTAAAAACTTTTTTTTTTTTCTCTCCCTTTTTCTGTTTTTGTTGTGTTTTTTTTTTAAATTATTTTTAGGTAAATAGGAAATAGTAGTACAACTGTACAATAATAAAAGTTTAAGTTTAAGACTATAGAATCGATTATTGAGCTAAGAATGCTACTCACCTATTGTATAGAAGTTAAAAATTTAGGAAGAACTTAACCTTCGACTTTTTCTTTACTCAAGGAAGACAGAATTGCTTTATGCTTTATTTTGTTGCAATGGGCTAATACTTCTTTCTGATTGTTTTCTTTCATGTTGTTTTTTTCTTTATATTAGGAACACGTTATTTGATAAATACCTGTTGGTTGAAATGTACTTTGTGCTATGATATAAATAAATGATTTAAAAAAAAAAAAAAAAAAAAATATATATGCAATATTCATATTTAATAAAGATTTTAACTTTGTATTTACTGTAAATATTTCACATTTACTAATGCAAATTTACTATTTTGTTTGTGCGATGGGTGTTAGTTTTTTTCTACTTTGTTTTCTCCATTAATTTCTATGGGAGAATACATGTAGGTGCATGAGAAAACTTAAGTTAGGATTTTTGACTTCTATGGGGAATGTGAAAATGCAATCGTGTTTGCACGATCTCGAGTGTTAGATTTTTTCTCCTTTTTTTTCTCTATTAATTTCTATGGGAGAATACATGTACGTACATGAGAAAACTTGAGATAGGATTTTTGCGCTATTCGGGTTACCACTTGCACAAAATATTTTTTTTTAACTAGTAACTTGTTCACACCTACGCAACATTTCCATAATTCGTCAATTCCTTACTCAAAAAACTACAAAAATACAAATTAATTCCCTCATTTTGTCACGCATTGATTATTGCAATCTACTTCTAAAACACCGCCTCTCCTCCCTCCAACCTATTATGAATGCTTCGGCTAGACTCATCCACCTTAGTCGCCGATCTACATCAGCTGCTCCGCTCTGCCAGTCTTTACACTGGCTCCCCATACACTCCAGAATAAAATTTAAAGTATTAACCTTAACTTACAAAGCACTTATCAGTCTAACTCACAACTATATTTTCTCTCTCATCGTGAAATATTCCCCATCCCGTCCTCTTCGATCAACCTCTGACTTACGTCTCTCCACTCCTGTTATTTCTACGTCCCACTCCCGTCTCCAATACTTCTCAGGTGTTGCTCCTGTCCTCTGGAACTCTCTACCCCGCTCCATCAGACTGTTTCCTACCTTGTATTGCTTCAGACGCTCCTTGAAAACCCACCTATTCAGAGAGGCTTACCATATCTCCTCCATCTCTCATCCTAACCAAACTAATACATGAACTGCCTGACTCACTGCTGCAACTACAACTGATGTGACAAACTACCCCAACCTTATGTCTCTGCACCCTAAACCTGTAGACTTTGAGCTCTCCAGAGCAGGGCCCTCTTCCTCCTGTACTAGATTTGTTTAATTTTGTTATGTTTTGTATTTTATCACAAATTCTTTTCATTGTATATCCCTATCATTGTACCAAGCGCTACAGAATTTGGTGGCGCTATACAAATAAATGCTAATAAGAAGAAGAAGAAGAACGTAACCTGACTAGCGCAAAAAGCTTAACTATAATGGAGTTTTTGCGACCACAGAAAAAAAATACAGCGCCACTTATAATCTAGCCTTAAGTATACAAATTAATCCTGAGGACCCAGGGGCCACATAGTCCCTCAAATAATACTAGTTATTCACAAGCTCTAAAACACTAATTAGAGGACAATGATTTTCTGTTATTTTGATTACTAAAAGATGTTGCAATGAGTAGTGAATAATTAAAGGGACACTGAACCGAATTTTTTTCTTTTGTGATTTAGATAGAGCAGGCAATTTTAAGCATCTTTCTAATTTTCTCCTATTATCAATTTTTCTTCGTTCTCTTGCTATCTTTATTTGAAAAAGAAGACATCAAAACTTTTTTTTGGGTTCAGAACTCTGGACAGCAGTTTTTGATTGGTGGATGAATTTATCCACCAATCAGCAAGGACAACCTAGGTTGTTCACCAAAAATGGGCCTGCATCTAAACTTACATTCTTGCATTTCAAATAAAGATACCAAGAGAATGAAGAAAAATTGATAATAGGAGTAAATTAGAAAGTTGTTTAAAATGTGATGCTCTGAAAAAACAATGTGTACTGGAACAAAAAGATACTAACATTGATAAAGAATTAGATATAAGGATTTTTTTCAATAAATGGGCAATATTTATAAAGAATAGATTATCTGATTTTCCCTTTTAAAAACTCAGAGATTGTTCTCTTAGGAGTTTGGTAGATGAGGAGAGGGGCAGAGATTAAGGGTTTTTTTTGTGCTTTTTTTCTTTTTCTTTCTCGTTTATATGGTATGATATATTCTGATCGATCTTAGTTTTTGTTTTTGATGTCTAAGGGATAAAAAAATTAAATATCCCCAGCAATATATATGTTACTTATGATGTAATGGCATAACCTTGTGAGATATTGATAATATTATTTTTATTATAGAACTTCTGTTTTTTCAGCATTATTTGGTTTATTGGATGCCATGTTACTTTGGAAAAAAACAAACACATCGGGCCCTGCGTGGCGCAAGATGTGGATTTAAACTTCTTTTGTATATACTGCTGGTTGTAAATAAAAGTTTAAAAAAAAAAAAAAATGTGATGCTCTATCTGAATCACGAAAGAAAAAAATTTGGGTTCAGTGTCCCTTTCATTTTGATATCAGATTTATAACACAATACATGGCTATATAGCCTATTAGAACCTTACCCAACAGAAAATCTGAACTATCAGTGTTTCCCACTCTGGGTAAGAATATTCAAATTAATTATATAATGTTCATCTTTTTGTTTGTTTTTCTCTAAATATTAGTTTTAAACACTGATTCCGCTGCGGAATCTGTTGGCGCTCTACAAATAAACAATAATAATAATAATAATAATAATAATAATTCCGCCATGCCAGGGCTGCTCTAGACAGCTTTAACCCCTTAACGACACATGTCGTACAGGGTACGTCTTACACAAACTGGTCTTTAAAGACCAGAGACGTACCCTGTACGTCGTTAAGGGTTTCAAGCGACTGGAAGCGATCCTGATCGCTTCCAGCCGCTTTCAAGGTATTGCAGTGATGCCTCAATATTGAGGCATCACTGCAATACCTTTTTAGGCACACCGATGCAGAGAGAGCCACTCTGTGGCCCTCTCTGCATCGGCCAGTGATGGTGCCTGATCGTTGGTGGGTGGGAGCCATTGCAGGGAGGTGGGTGGGTGGCCCATCACTGGGGAACTTCCTTCCGGCTGTTCACTATGCCGGGTGCGCGCGGGAGCGCGCGCTGAAGGTGAGGGGTGGGTGCGCGTTCGCGATCGCGCGTGCGCGCGCGCGCGATCGCGATCTAACACAATTATGTGAAATTTTTTTTGGGCTGGAAGAGGGTGGTGGGGTGGAGGGGTGATCAAGGAGTGATCTGGGGGTGATCTGGGAGGGGGAGGGTGTAGGGTATGGAGGGGGGCAGCTACACTACAGAAAATGTTAGGTTTAAATAAAAAATAAAAAAGTTATTTTGCAAAGTGGGTACTGGCAGACAGCTGCCAGTACCCAAAATGGTTACTAATAGTTAGTGGGGGGAGGGTTAGAGAGCTCTTTGGGGGGGATCAGGCAGGTTGGGGGCTAAGGGGGGGATCCTACACAGCAGAATATCATTATTATTTTTTTAAATAATAAAAAAAACAAATTAAAACTTTTATTTTAGTACTGGCAGACTTTCTGCCAGTACTTAAGATGGCGGGGAAAATTGTGGGGTGGGGGAGGGAAGAGAGCTGTTTGGGAGGGATCAGGGGGTGGGATGTGTCAGGTGGGAGGCTGATTTCTACACTAAAGCTAAAATTAACCCTGCAAGCTCCCTACAAGCTACCTAATTAACCCTGTCACTGCTGGGCATAATACAAGTTTGGTGCGCAGCGGCATTTAGCGGCCTTCTAATTACCAAAAAGCAACGCCAAAGCCATATATGTCTGCTATTTCTAAACAAAGGGGATCCCAGAGAAGCATTTACAACCATTTGTGCCATAATTGCACAAGTTGTTTGTAAACAATTTCAGTGAGAAACCTGATATTTGTGAAAAAGTTTGTGAAAAAGTGAACAATTTTATTTATTTGATCGCATTTGGCGGTAAAATGGTGGCATGAAATATACCAAAATGGGCCTAGATCAATACTTTGGGATGTCTACTAAAAAAAAAATATACATGTCAAGGGATATTCAGGGATTCCAGACAGATATCAGTGTTCTAATATAACTATCGCTTATTTTGAAAAAAAATGGTTTGGAAATAGCAAAGTGGTATTTGTACTTATTGCCCTATAACTTACAAAAAAAGCAAAGAACATGTAAACATTGGGTATTTCTAAACTCAGGACAAAATTTAGAAACTATTTAGCATGGGTGTTTTTTGGTGGTTGTAGATGTGCAACAGATTTTGGGGGTCAAAGTTAGAAAACGTGTGTTTTTTTCCATTTTTTCATCATATTTTATAATTTTTTTTATGGTAAATTGTAAAATATGATGAAAATAATGGTGTCTTTAGAAAGTCCATTTAATGGCGAGAAAAACGGTATATAATATGTGTGGGTACAGTAAATGAGTAAGAGGGAAATTGCAGCTAAACACAAACACCGCAGAAATGTAAAAATAGCCTTGGTCCTTAAGGGAAAGAAATTGAAAAATGGCCTTGTCCTTAAGGGGTTAAACCATGACATGGACTGAAGAGCAAAGCAAGAAAAAATCCCATGTGGACAGCTGTTTTGACCTCATTAGACTTCCGAAGCACATGATTATTATTATTATTATCGGTTATTTGTAGAGCGCCAACAGATTCTGCAGCGCTGATCATAATCATTTGCTGCATAGTGAAGACTATATAGGAATTGATCTCAGATTTATAAATTATAATCATATGATGTACTGTAAGTACTGAAATGATTTAAGGAAAAGGGAAACAAATTAGTCTATTCCAATTCATTAGAATTCTTGTGCAAAGTGATTTGGGTTTACGTCAGGTTTTAAAACTAAAAGCTAATCCAATCACTTATCATAAGTTTTTCAAAAGCACTTTTGGAGAAATAACAACCACTAGACCTTAACAGCGGTTTTCCAATTCCCTACAAAACACTTCTGTAAAATACTTCTGGAAAACGCATTTTGTTGTACAAATCTTGTCTACACTATTTATGATTTGAGCATAGTGGGCATACGCACAATCAATTTTATGTTTTATTAAAAGTGACAAATGTTGTCAAATTACATTTTTAAACAAATAAAGCATGTGTTCATAATTAAAGGGCCAGTAAACCTAAGAAAAATGCCTTTTTTTAACATGCAGTTTGTACCACATATACATTGTGTTATTTGCTGTGAAATCTTTATTTAAAGCTTGTTAAAAATTGCTTGCAAGCTTACTGTGTGGGAGTGGCCGCCCTCAGCCCAGATTATTTTTTTATACAACATTTTATTTTTGATGACCAGCCAATCCTATCGATCGTGCTGTGCTCCTTTCAGACACGCACTTGTTTCCTTCACTGCAGGGCAAGTCATCTGACGCATGCACTTTTTTTTTCTATGCGATTGCGCTCCCTGTCTGAGGTTACCACTGCTTTATAGTACTGGCTGAAATAGGTGTGCGCTCTACTACAGGAGAAGAGCCTCTGACAAGTGTTGAGAGCGCACTAATAGGAGGATAAGTGGGTGGGCACGAAAACCTTGATTGTGGGCAGAAACAAAAGCCTTTTTAAACACTCCCTGGATGTTGTGGCTTAGGAGGGTGGGCAGCTAGTGAAGTTTTAACAGATCGGATCATAACAAGTAAAGGAAAAAAATATTTTTTAAAAAAAGTCTTTATTTATATTGCCTATGATATACAGGTAGCCCTCAGTTTACGCCGGGGTTAGGTCCAGAAGGAATGGTTGTAAATCGAAACTGTTGTAAATTGAAACCCAGTTTATAATGTAAGTCAATGGGAAGTGAGGGAGATAGGTTCCAGGCCCCTCTAAAAACTGTCATAAGTAAAACCTAATACATTATTTTTAAAGCTTAGAAATGAAGACTTTAAATGCTAAACAGCATTATAAACCTAATAAAATAATCACACAACACAGAATATATAATTAAACAAAGTAAAATGAACAAAAACATTTGCTAAACAACATTATAAACCTAATAAAATAATCACAAAACACAGACTTCACTGATTTATAGACAGGAAGATCTTGTTCCTTTGAAATCTGCTTGATAGCTCAGGTCTGGTTAAACTGATTAATTTCAGCTTGCTTGGCTTTGCTGCAACACAAGCGGACAGCTCCACCTACTGGCTATTTTAATAAATGCACTGCTTCTCAATACTTTTCAATAACAGTCACATGACTGGAAAAAAAGTTGTTATTCTGAAACGGTGTAAATTTAACCGTTGTAAAACGAGGGTCACCTGTATATACGTATATTAAATAAGTTATTAGTTACAAACAAACTTTGTATATTTACTGACCTTTTAATCATCAGAACATTTATTTATGATTGCAATTAGGTGTTCCTATGTAAATAAACATTCATTGTAAAATTACTAAAATTGTATGAAACTGTCAATTGAGTAATTAATTCATTGATATATATGGTTAAAGGGACAATCTACTTCATGTTCATGTTTTTATTGCTTAAAAAAGAACATCTATACATTCCTCAGCTTTGCTCAACCATAATATACTTTATAACTTCTAAACCTCTAAACATCTACCTGTTTTTAAGCCCTTGCAGGCCGCATCTTATCTCAGTGCATTTCATTACCTTTTTCATAACCAGATAGTGCTAGTTTATGTGTGCCATAAAGACAACATTGTGCTCACTCCCGTGGAGTTATACACAAATCAGCACTGATTGGCTAAAATGCAAGTCTGCAAAAAGCACTGAGATAAGTCTGCAGAGAACTAGATACATGGTAATCACAGAGGTAAAATGTATATTAATATAACAGTGTTGGTTATTCAAAACTGCGGAATGGGTAATATCTTTTTTCTATGTTTTTAAACAATAAATATTTAAAGGGACATGAAACCCAAACATTTTCTTTCAGGATTCAGATAGATAATACAATTTTAAACAACTTTCTAATTTACTTCTATTATCTCATTTGTTTTATTCTCTTGTTATCATTTGTTGAAAGAGCAGCAATACACTGCTGGTTTCTAACTGAACACATGGGGTGAGCCAATCACAATCGGTATATATATGCAGCCACTAATCAGCAGCTAGAACCTAGGTTCTTTGCTGCTCCTGAGCTTACCTAGATAAACATTTCAGCAAAGGATAACAAGAGAAGGAAGCAAATTAAACAATAGTAGTAAATTGGAAAGTTGTTTACAATTGTATTCTCTATGTGAATCATGAAAGAAAAATATTGGGTTTCATGTCCTTTTAAGTGGAAATAAAACATTCAAAGTTATTAGGCACAAATGGTGCCTAAGCGTGCACTCATACAGATAAAAGGAACATCATCTCAAAGGTCCCTGTACATAGTATGTAAAAGCTGCAGGTTTGTTTTTGTTTTTTTAAATACCTTACAAAATGCACTACTAAATAACAGTTGAAATATATTGTAGAAACGCACTTCCACATAAAGAGATTTTTTTTTCCTTGGATTAGACCTTGTATTGATATATTACTTCTTGAACCAGTTAAAGTCT
The DNA here is from genome assembly GCF_027579735.1 of Bombina bombina. NCBI lineage: Eukaryota > Metazoa > Chordata > Amphibia > Anura > Bombinatoridae > Bombina > Bombina bombina. The sequence continues at coordinate 784,279,853 of NC_069504.1, read as the reverse complement.
GGTCTTTATTTAGTTCATGATCAAACTGCAATAACAGTTGAAACTTCACAGCCACAAGAAATTGCAAAAAGAACCATACAAAGTTCATCCTTCTGGGTTTGATAGAGTACCACTGAGGGATAATAAATAGGAATGCTGCTTTCACCCATAATAAAACCAATTTGCAAGTAAAAGTGAACGGAATGTCTTGTATACAAAACTAATAATACTTATACAATTCTATTCTAATGTTCATGTGGTCTTTTAAGGTACAGTGGGCATTAAAGGAATAAAATATAATTTCACCTCTTTAATTCTGCAGCTGCTCTAAAATAGTAGGAATAGCCCAGAATTTCTATAATAAAAAAAATGAATTTGGTTTCTGTTTACATTATTTTAAAACTCATATGATACCATGCGCCTTTTAGATTAAAGGGACATGAAACCAAAAAAAATCTTTCAAGATTTAGGTAGAACATAAAATTTTAAACAACTTTCCAGTCTACTTCTATTATCAAATTTGCTTCATTCTCTTAGTATCATTTGTTGAAGGTTTCTAACTGAACACATGGGTAAGCCAATGACAATCGGTATAAATATGCAGCCACCAATCAGCAGCTAGAACCTAGGTTCTTTGCTGCTCCTGAGCTTACCTAGATAAACATTTCCGCAAAGGATAGCAAGAGAAGGAAGCAAATTAAATAATAGAAGTAAATTGGAAAGTTGTTTACAATTGTATTCTCTATGTGAATCCTGAAAGAAAAATATTGGGTTTCATGTCCCTTTAAGTTTATAAGTGAAAGATATAATGGAAACTCTTCTCAACCACAGCATTTTATACAAATGATACAAATGAACACTTTCTGGCTTGTACATAGTGATTAAAAAAATGATTTGCATTGAATTGCTCTCATGTCTACTGCTGTAAGTTAGTCTTCAGTGTTTACTTTAAAGGGACGCTCAAGTCAAAATTAAACTTTCATTATTCAGATAGAGCATGCAATTTTAAACAACTTTCCAATTTACTTCCATTAACAAAATGTGCATAGTCTTTTTATAGTTACACTTTTTGAGTCACCAGCTACTACTGAGCATGTGCAAGAATTCACAGAATATAATTGGTTTACCTGTATGCTAGGGGAGCCACATACTTTATATGAAAGAAAGTTCACATATAACATGTGATAACTTTTCTCAGATACATTTTTGCAAATTTAATAAAATAAATTAAAGTAAATTTTGCTTTATGTACCTAACAATTTATCAGGACGCAAGTGTTTACATGCTATTTTTCTTTATTTCACTTTGTATAGCTGAGGACTTTTATCATTCTTTTGTGCACAATAACTTAAAAAAATGTAAATGGTTTTATTGTTATGGTCTAAATGAATAAATAAGCAATTTGGATGTAAAGCCAGTAAGTACAACACAGATTACAACAGATTAGGACATTCCATCTGCAATATGTGCACATTTTCTAGAGAGTAGTCTATTTATTAGAAGATCAAACTGACAAACTTCATGAGAAAGTAGATACACTCCCTAAATACTGGGTGTGTACATTGTACACTAGATTTTTCTTTGCATAAATGTTTTGTAGATGATCTATTTATATAGCCCATCTGGGTGTGTTTTTGTAACAATGTATAGTTTTGCTTATTTTTAATTAACATTGTGCTGATTTTCCGACTTCTAACCAAGCCCCAAAGTGTCAGATGTATACGCGCATTTACAGACTCCTGCTGGCTCCTGTTTGTGTAATCTGTCTTTTCATAAGCAGGGAAGGGGGGGAGTGTCTGCTCCTTCAGGCTTCCCAGACCCTTTCACTGGTTGTCCCAGCCTAAACTCACCAACAGTGCTAAACTGGGAGCTTCTAAGTAAGTTTTTAAAAGGTTTTATACTGGATTTTTAGATCAGTATCTGTGCATATTCTTCTTTATAGTAGTGTCTGTTACATGCAGTTATACAAAAGTTGGTGTATACTGCCCCTTTAAGTATATCTAGCTCACTCTTTTATCTCTATATTCTATCTATCTCTCTGTCTATTATTTATCTATCTCATCTAATTATGAATAAGTAGCCCTCTCACTATCCATAATCCTTTATTGAGCCTTTGTATGTACTGTATCTGCCCCTGAAATCTATAACCTTAGCTTCAGAAACAATTAATGCAAATCTGCTTTGAAACACCATCTACCATTTGAGAAATTGTCTGGTCCTCTATCTATTCACACTTTATCTATGTGTATATACACACACACAAACACATACCTACACATAGACACACACATACCTACATACACATATTTATACACACACAGACACACACATAAACACAAATTCACACACACACACATTCATACACACACACATACACACACATAGAACAACACATTTACATATACACACACATTCATACACAGTCACACACATATCTGTAAGATACATATACAAAGAATACTATTTTATAATGAACCAACTTCACAATAGTGTGCAGCACAATATTATTTTCTCTCTCTCTTTAGAGAATATTCAGAATTCACATTAGAATTTTCTGTATTAATTCTTTTTTTCTTCTCACCTTCTCCCCTGTATCTTGCTTAATATTTTGTGTTTGTTTTTCCTTTTTCTCTGTTGATTTTGCAATACACACACACATTCATACACACACAACCACATACACAATGTATACACATATAGACACACACTCAACCATATACATACACACACACACATACATACATGCACAACCACATACACAATTCATACACACACACACAAAACTATATACATACACACGCACAACTACATACACAATTCATACACACACAACCACATACACACATAGACACACACATTCATACTCAAACACAAAGCCACATACATAGACACACACACAGTCATACACAAACACAACCACATGCATACATTCATACACACACATATCTTTAAGATACACATATAAAGAATACTATTTTATATTGAACCCACTTTACAATAGTGTGCAGCACAATTTTCTTTTCTCTCTTCCGAATTCACATGAATGGATTGTAAAAAATGAAAAAAAAAAATAATAATAATTCCTTAATTAAAAAAACAACCATTAAAAATACACATATAAAAATCTTTAAATTTCACTTAAGTGCAAAGAAAATTTGTTCTTTTATATATTACAAAATAAACTTTATAGCCAGTTTTAATCAGCCTATCAAGGCTTTATTTTTTGCCCCCCCCTCCAAAAAAAAAAATAGACACAAATGAAGATAGAATTATTAAAAGCATTAATGTAAATTTAATTACTGGAGTCAAACTTGACAGATGTAAGATGAAGAAGAAGTAATATGAAAACAAAACTTACCAAGACAAAGATATAGCTGCTGAGTCAACTGTAAAGAATATACAAAAGCTTGTATTAATGCAGGACTTGTTGGTTGTCAGAGCTTGCTAGATACATAATTCATAGAGCATTTTGCTGTTGAGCCCTATTAATACCAAATGTTGTCTCTGACGGTCTAGTTACAAACCAACCACATTAAATCCCAAAGGACATTTTAAGCAATGTTAATTAAAGCATAAATCAGATACAGTATACACCCTAAATTATGTGACATAGATAGTTGCCTCTAGATAATATTTTACTGAAGAGAAATGGTAAGCTCACATATTACACTGCAATGTAACCCCTTAAAGGGACAGTCTATTTCAGATTTGTTATTGTTTAAAAAGATAGATAATCCCTTTATTACCCATTCCCCACTTTTGCATTACCTTGTATCTAAGCCTCTGCAGACTGCCCCCTTATATCAGTTATTTTTAAAAACTTGCATTTTAGCCAATCAGTGCTGGCACACATGAAATAAAGCTGTCTAGCTGTACAAAGCTGTCAAAATGCACTGAAATAAGATGTGGCCTTTAAGGGTTTAGAAATTAGCACATGATGATACCTAAGTGTTGCTTTCAACAAAGAATATCACGAGAACAAGGAAAATTTGATGATAAAAGTAAATTGGAAAGTTGTTTAAAATTATATTATTATGCTATCTGGTTCCGGTGGAGGAGGAGCAAGGTGCTAGGTGCTCTGCTCCCTGTTCCAGTCCTACAGCTGCTGGCGGTTTTCCACGCGCCTCACCCCAATCAGTGGGGTAGCTAATTGGATAGCTCTAGACAACGTCTCTGGAACCTGCACAGCGTAGCTTCATCTCGCTGTATTGCAAACAAACCCACCCAAAGGGAAGGAAAAAAACTCTCTTAAAACAAAGGCTGCTGATGCTTAAAGTATTTGTGAACAAATATCTACTTGAAATTGCAAAATCTCTGCCTTTAATTGGACATATTGAACAAAGAGTGGAGAAACAAACTGTTAAAAGGGAGAAAATCAAACTCCTTTTATCACACCTGATAAAGCAGGAGGACTCCTTTGCTTTTATTTAACAGGATCAGGAGTAGCCTCTGTACTTGCTATACCTTTCTACATGTCCTCCATATTACGGCTAGCGGCAGAGAGTACAGCGGCCAATTATCACTGTGATAGCTCTTGAGAAATTTTAACCCCCGCTGCCACCTGTGGACCGAATCCCTCTCCCGCACGCTGTCTCCTTGCCCCCTATCGCTCCTCTGCAGGATTGAATAAAACTGCGTTTAGAGCCGGCGAGACACACAGTTCATGGAAGAGTGTATCTTAATACAGAGGAGGATTGCACGAGCCATCTAAACCTCTACTCTACGATTACCTGAAATTGGTGATAAGAGCTCCCTCCTTTCCTGGGGGGAGCGCGACTCCGGTGTAGTATCGGCATCCCTGTGGTGCTTGCAACGGAAGCCCAGCCTCTGCATTTCTTTTCGACGGATCCTCCCCTCTCCCACCGGTGCTGCGAGAGAGGGGTAGGAATCTTGGCCTCAGAGGTAAAGGGCTGGGGAAGATCACGGAGGACCACCGCATACGCTCTGAAAGCTGGCGCACTGACTCTCTCTCCTCTCCCACCGGTGCTGCGTGAGAGGTAGAGAGAGTGTTACGTATTCTGGGAAAGGGTCCTGAGAGGATCAGAATCAAGACCATCACCACCGTATTCTGACCAACGGCTGTCGGGGGAAGCGGCGTGCGAGGGGAGGTAAGCCTGCCTGTTTTGATAGACTCAGCATATATTAAAACACTAAAAACCTATCGGGCTATAAAGCTGTACAGGGGGAGCAGCGGGTAAGAGAACACTTAAAAAGTAAATTACTTAAGGGCTGAATTTGGGCTTCTGATACACAGGAAAGTACATAAACTTTACAAAGATAAAGAAAGGAGAGAAATATAAAGGAAAATATCCGCCTGGGGCAGAAGGGCCTTTCTTTTTCTCGTTTCTCTACAACAAGTTGCTGTAAAAGAAGTAACAATCACTCCTAGAGGAACGCTTGGAGAAAGGAATAAGAGATAGGGAAAATGTGCTGACCTAATTACAAACATATGCTGTTCAAAAGACACTTTGTGGCTGTTTTTTCTTTTTTTTTTTTTTTCTCACCGTATGTTTATTGGTATAAAATGTACAGAATTATGCATAGTATAATTTAATACTGATCGAAAACGTATCTAACCTGTGAGTAGCCTTTAATAGTTAACTAAGACTTTATTCTGTGGTGCCGAGGTATAAACTTCTTAATCCTTGGTATTTATCTAAAGGAACTAGACATATATACTCTATGAATTGGGCTGTGATATCTTAAGTAAAGATTGTGCATATTAAGAATAACGGTTGAAAAAACACTGCTCAATATTTCTATTTTTTCTTTTTCCTAAACTTTTGGTATAAAAAGTATTAACTCCCTTTTGTGGAAGATACAAAGTACATAGAGTTTATAAATAAACAATCCACTGTCATCTATTTAGATATTAAGTCTTAAACTCTCTATCTTTAGGGATAATTGAAAAAGATTATATATAAATGACTCTAGTGCTAGGCACTGATATTATTTATGTAAACTTGGCATTTCTAGAATAACTGTTTTCCTTTCTTTTCATGATTACCTCTGCACTAAAAAATCTTTTTACTACATGTTTCAAGATAACAAATGGTCTAAAGCGTACTGAGCCAGTTATAGTATAACGTAACATTGATCAAAAATTTACTTAAACTGTGGGTAGCCTTTAATAGCCAAACTAAAATTTTACTCTGTGGGGCTGAGGTATAATCTTCTTATTCTCTGGTACTTTTTTAAAAGGAACTAGGTATATACACTCTAGGAATTGGGCAGTGATATTTTGAGCAAAGTCTGAGCATATCAGGAATATTGGTTGAAAATAGCACTGCTCATTGCTCTTATTTTTCTCTTCTTTAAAGTCTGGCCATAAAGAGTGTTAATTCTCTTTGGCAACAGATTCAAATTATACAGAGGATATAAATAAACAAGTCACTCTCATCTGCTTAGATACTAAGTCTTAAACTCTCTAGCTTTAGGGACACTCTGAAAGAGATTATATATAAATTATCCTTGTACCAGGCACTGATATTGATCGTGTAAACCTTGCATTTCTAAAACAACTATTAGATAGTTGTTATACAAATATTCATCTCTACTGTTGAGCCTATAAAATTTAGGCCTGTGAGCTGAAAGTGGCAGCTGCAGGAATAGGGGAAGATAGGAGTAAAAATTCATATTCCCTTAAACAAAAAGTTCTAGACTAACTAACATTAAACCTGAGACTTCAGGTAAACTCAATTTTAAATATCGTCTCCTCACATGGCTGAAAGGAGAACATAATACAAACACAAAATCACAAATTAGTCACAAAAAACACGATTTGAACAAAAGAAAATAACACTTGGGTGCTTGTAACCCATCTTCCCCACCCCCCCTTTTTTTTTTTTTTTTTTTTTTTCCCCCACAATACCTCACGAGAGCACCTCACAATCCTGTGTATGTTTTTTTTTTTTTTTTCCTCACAACGCACGTGGCTCTTTTTTTTTTTTTCTCAGGGACAACGTAAGTTTATATGGATAAATATCTGCACGGTCACCCAAAAACTTCTCCATCAGCCATGGCGGGGAGAAGAGACAAAAAAAATAAAACTACCCCTGAACCTCAGTCAGAAATACAAATAGCTGGGGCTAATCCCTCACACATAATGGAACCTCTAGACATGCAAACATTGGTAAACAACATACTGATTGCATTGACTCCTAAATTCGACTTTCTTAAAATAGAAATAAAACAAGATATTGCTGCTTTGTCTACTGAAGTTAAACAGTTTGCACATAGAATCTCTGAAGCCGAACAGAGGATCTCAGACCTTGAGGATACAACCTCCTACTATAAATCTGCTCTTGAATTAACAAACAACACACTAATGAAAATGCAAAGTAAGATCGAAGATCTAGAGGATAGGTCAAGAAGAAATAACCTTAGGGTTATTGGGGTCCCAGAAAGTAAACAATTTGAAGACTTAGAAAAACTATTCTCAACCACCTTACCTCGGCTACTTCAGATACCAGAATCTCATCCCCAGATAATAGTCGAAAGGGCTCACAGAATAGGTCCACCTAATCAAAGCAAAGTAAACACAAGACCCAGACCAATTATAGCAAAAATCTTAAATTTTCAACATAAAGTGGCACTACTTCAGGCATATCGTAGACACCAACCTATCTTTTTAGAAGGCACAAAAATCTTAATGTTTCAGGACTATTCATCTGAAACAGCTACAAAAAGAAGGGAACTCGCTCCACACTGCACAAAATTTATTAAGCAAGGTGCAAGAGCTACCCTACTCTATCCGGCAAAATTGAAAATAGTGATAGAAGATCACAACTACTTTTTTGACTCGGCTCAGGAAGCTGAACATTTTTACAAAGAAACATACACCATAGCAACAGAAAAGACTAGAGGCACAGCTAATTGAGACTAAGTTAGCCTTTTGTTATTAATCCTTCTGCTGTATTATAAAAATGGAAGAAACTGAATTTAAGGACTCCAGAGGGAGTAGGAAAGCACTTCCTCTGAGGGCCGGGGTTACATGGGATCTTAGGGTTATTAGAAATTTGAATTACCTGCTTAAGGGATGTTTTTATTTTTTAATTTATAAAAAAAAAAAAGATTTTTTTTTTTTTTTTTCTCTCCTCTTCCTCTCATCTTTCTGCTCTCCTTCTCTCTCCCTCTTCCCCTGTTAAATATTTACTAGATGAGTACAAAAAATAAGCTTAAAATGACATCCTGGAACATAGGAGGTTTAACATCTCCTATCAAACGCAAGACTATACTTTCCTATTTAAAAAAAAATAATACGGACTTAGCGTTTTTACAGGAAACTCACTTAAAACCAGAAGAAGTCCGTAAACTCAAGACCTCTTGGGTCAAGGAAGTCATATTCTCATCCACACGCGAAAGAAAAAGCGGGGTAGCAATTCTGCTAGGCAAGAAAATCCCATATGAAGTTATACATGTGGAAACAGATGATGAGGGTAGATATCTTATTGCTAAAATTAAAATCTCAAATATTCTGTATACACTGTGCAACGTTTACGCTCCTAATGTTTTTAATCCGTATTTTTGGGAAAAATTGCAGAATAAACTTATGGTATGTGCAGAGGGGTATTTAATTCTTTGTGGGGATTTCAATATGGCGCCCATATTTCCTATTGATAGGCTTAGACGAGACTCCACTTTAAAAAAAACAAAGAGAGATAACCTAGAAGCTAAATTATTCCTCAAACTAAATAAAAATTTGAAAGTATGTGATATCTGGAGACTTCAGAATACAGATGTTAAAGAGTATACGTGTCATTCCCGAGCACATAAAACATTATCTAGGATAGATCTATTCCTGGTGGATGAAAGAATCTGCAAATCTCAGATAAAAGCTGAGATCTCACCAATTACAATATCGGATCATGCCCCGATCCAGCTAGTAATTCAACTTGACAATTTCAAAAAAGGGACTAGATATTTCCAGTTCCCGCGCTATTTGGTTACTAACAATAAATTTAAAAACTGGGTAAATACTAAGTTCTGCGAATTTGCCCAATTAAATCGTGAACATATAACTAGACCGGCCTTGTTCTGGGAAACAGCCAAGGCAGTTCTAAGAGGGGAAATACTGGCCTATAGTATATCCAGCACCAAGAAGTTGAAGTTAAGAGAGGGGGAGCTTCTGAAGGCAGTAACGAATGCGTATAATCGACATATATATACGAAAACTCCAGAGAGTTGGTCTAGGTATATAACAGCATTAGCCGATAGGGATTCTTTTTTATTGTATAAAACAACACAAAATGATTTAAGACTCCAGGCTAAATTATATCATTTTGGGAATAAAACGGGGAAACTCTTGGCAAACTTGGTTAGACGGGAGAAAGCATCTCCCATAATTGATACAATAATAACAGAGGAAAAGTGTTATAAAACACCAATTGAATTGACTGGAGTATTTGAAGATTACTATAGAAATCTTTACACTGCCAAAACCTCAAATTTTATAGAACGTGAGGAATTTTGGAAGAATTTAGCCCACCCAGTTCTAACCCCTGATTTATTAGATAAACTATACTCCCCCATTACTGAACAAGAAACTTTATTGACTATTCAAAATTTAGCTTTAAACAAAGCCTCAGGGCCAGATGCACTCCCCAACGAATTATATAAAATAATGGCTTCCGAAATAACAACCTATTTAACCTCTTTATATAATGACCTGTATATTAAAGGTCTAACCCCAACATCTGACTTTGTTGCTTCTAATACAGTCCTTATCTTAAAATCTGGAAAAGACCCAAAGAGGAAAGAATCTTATCGACCTATCGCATTATTAAACACAGATTATAAGATACTAATGACGATTCTGGCAGGAAGGCTTCAATCTCTTCTTCCTAACATCATCAACACAGATCAAGCTGGGTTCCTTCTGAAGCGAAATTCCTCCGCTAAAATTAGGGAAGTATTCCTCACCATAGAATATTTTAAGGTAATGGGAGAACTGGGTGCTGGGAGGGAAGAGGATGCCCCTGACAAGGCTATTATTTTTATCGATGCTGAAAAAGCATTTGACTCAGTACACTATGATCATCTATCCTTTACTCTAAAGAGATTTGGATTGGGAGGCAATTTTCTTCGTTTCTTTGACAACTTATACAAAAATGCCTCAACTAAAATCATAGTGAATGGGGATCTATCACAGGATATAAAACTAGGTAGAGGAACAAGGCAGGGGTGTCCTCTTTCCCCACTCTTATTCGACCTAGCTATAGAACCGTTGGCCAATGCAATTCGGCAACAGTTAGAAGGTATCAGGATTAATAAGAAGGAGATGCGAATGGCACTCTATGCGGACGATGTTTTGATATATGTCTCAAACACCTCCAAAAATATACCTAAATTGCTTAAAATAATTGAACAGTTTGGATCATTCTCAGGATATAGGGTCAATACCACAAAGTCAGAGCTATTATGGATTAAACAACCAAAATATCCTAATCTGGAAATTCCTTTTAGTATAGTCAAAGATGCAGTTAAATATCTGGGAATATGGATATCAGATAATCCTGAGAACTGGTATAATCTAAACATACCTCCGGTTCTTAAAAAAGTAAAAGAGGCATTCAAGAACTGGCAGATGCTCCCCCTCTCTTTAGCTGGCCGTATAGCTTTATATAAAATGACTCTCTTGCCTAAAATATTATATGTTCTTCAAAATACCCCAATTATCCTTAGGCCTAAGGATATTCTCTCTTTCAATACGGCTTTACGTTTATTTATATGGCAGAATAAAAAGCCCAGAATCTCTCTAGTTAAACTAGCTTTACCCATGAAATGCGGAGGTCTTTCTCTTCCGGACATACGAAAATATAATCAGCTGTTTTTAGCGCGTATCGTAGTAGATTGGTTAACAAGTAATAATTACATCACAAACATAGAGCTGGATTCTAATATAACATATCCAGCTGACTTGCGGGCCCTAGCACACTGTAATAAAAATGCGCTCCCTCTAATAGCAAAAAAAATGAGATCAATATGCAACCCTCTTCTTATGTGGGAAAAGGTCTGTAAGTCGCTATCCATAGAACATCGAGTATCAAAAAACAGTCCACTGTTAAATAATCCGCAGTTTGAAGCTGGTATGCAATCAGCTACTTTCTCGCAGTGGAAGACTCAAGGGCTTATATATGTACATCAAGTATTAGATTTTGAAATTAAGGGCAGTAGAACCTTTAATTCTTTGAAGGAAGAATTTAATATACCCAATAAAAACTTTTTTGCATACCTACAGGCAAGACATTATGCTACCAGCCTTTCATCCAAATATGGTTGGGACTGGTCTTTGGGAAAGATAGAAAACTGGCTTCTACTAGTCAGAAACGGACTCACTTCAATTTCTTATATTTATCAAAATTTGGTCTCTATTAAAGGCACAGAAATCAATGAAAAAATCTGTGAAAAATGGGCTGAGATGTTAAGAATAGAAACAATTGATACTACGTTAATTACTGAGTCAGTTCAAGTAGTTGCTAGGGAAACTCTCTCGGCAACATGGAGAGAGGCGCAGGTTAAGCTCCTGCATATGTCATATTTTACACCAAAAAAGGGAGCACAGTGTTTGAACTCTAGTTTCAATGCATGTCCAAAATGCTCTCTGCCTCAAGCTAATTTAATACACATGCTCTGGGAGTGCCCAAAAATAAAAAATTTCTGGTTGAAGGTCCAATATTGGATGAATAATACGCTGGGTCTCTCTTCTACGTCTCTGTCACCGTTAATGGTGATTACATTAGCACATGAAGGGGAAATATCTCCTAATAATAAGAATATGGCTAATTTAATAATACTAGCAGGTAGATATTTAATCTTAAAGAAATGGAAGAGTCAAGCAACTCCGAGTGTTAAAGAAATAAAAAATTGCCTAAAGAAACAATGCATGATTGAACAAGTGGACACTGACTTGCAAAGTGAGGCAGATGTAAAGAAGTTCTTTGCAAAGTGGTCTATTTTTATAAAAACTCTCCCTCTTATGGAAATTGAATATCTAATATACCCATTTAGAAACACTGAACTAGTATTGTTAGGCATCTGGTGAATTTGTTTGCTCTGTATTTTTTCTATCCTCCACTTCTACGGGAGGGAGGGGGAGAGAGAAGGGGGTAGGAAATTTTTTTTTTTTTTTTTCTCTCTTTTTCTGTTTTTTTTCTTTTTTCTTTATTTTTATTATTGTTATATTACCGTTTCTTAGCAGGAAAAATGCTTTTTATTAATCTATTTAGAATACTGAGAATCATTATAGGGAAGTGTATAAAAAATGAAAAAAAAAACCCAGCAGAATGGGCAGTTTATTTTGGATGTTCTAAGGTGTATCTCTATATTGTCATATTGTATAAAATGGGCCTGTTTATTTTTAAAATGATTATCTTTTCTTTTTGAATGTTTTTTATATGAATGACTAATATGTATTCATTGGCCCTGTGAGGTGCAAAATATGTATTTGAATTTCAATGTATCCTCTGCTGGATATAAATAAACAATCTAAAAAAAAAAAATTATATTATTATATTAACTTTATCACTTATAATTCATATTATACATATTCATTGATAAGTACATCGATACTGTAATATTAGTTATTTCATTTATACAAGTCATATACATATATTTGTTGGTGTTGATATTATATTAGTTTTAGTCCCATCTTATCTATTAGTTACACTAGAAAGGTTATAGATCTAGTGATTATATTTAATTTACTTCCAACACACCTCAACTGAGCACAATATCACAATAATTTATGATCTCCACATCTAAGGGTGGGATTGGTCATTATAGACAACCTTTGTAGACTCTTAATATATGGTTATACAAAGTTTAACGTTTTTTTCCATTTATTTCCTTAGACACTAACCATAGTGCACCTCAAAAGATCCCATTGATTAGCGACACTCTAGCCTACACATGCATTCAGTCAACACTATATTATCTTTATAATTATGGGCTGTCACACACCCACATATGACGTAGACGTTAGATTAAAGTGCCAGTAAACCTAAAAAATAATGTTATATAGCAGGAGCGAGCTGCATTAAGTGTAATGGCGCTGTCGGGCCGGGCTGTTTCTAGACAGCTGGCCAGATGCGCTCTGAGGAAAAACCAGACCCGCTCAGTAGAGCACAGAGGGCGGGTCTGGAAAACCCTGTTTGTTTAGAAAAGTTTACCGGATATATTAGGTTTTATAAAGCTAGTACTTATATAATGTTATATAATTCTGCACTATGTGCAGAATTATATAACATTATTTTTTAGGTTTACTGGCCCTTTAAGTACACTCTAGATTTAATTGGATAGAGTCACTAATACCAAGTAGATGCTTATACGTCATTCTAGTATACTAGATACACAACTGGACAGAGTCATCAACACATCCCTTTTTGGAAACACACTGTATTCAGCAAGTAGACAATTAACGTCAGGCATAGTACACCTAAGAATTAATCAGATAGATACATCCAATACATCATTCACAACATACGCTATATTCAGCAAGTATTAATCTCCTTTTTGGATCGTGCTGGCCGACACACCCTCGTATCACGTTGACGTCTGGTGCAGTGCAGCGTTTACGGAAGTCTTCACACAATATTATTGTGAAGGATAATGTAGTTAAAAGATGTCCCATATATCACAAGCGGCTGTGGATCGTCCTGTCACTAAATAGTCTAGTAAGCTCCCTCAAGGGAGATTATAGTATTTTTATATATTAGACATAATGTTATATATTTAACGTAATGTGTGATTTAACATGTGATTTTAACGTGTGATTTAACATATACTACGAACAACATTGATATAGGCAAAAAGGGGAGAATAATAGGTATTGTTTATTATTAAAATGTGCACCGCAGGTTATTATCCCAATGTCTTTGTTCTCTGTTAGAGCATTAAATTAATCAATATGTATGATTTTTATTTTTTTTTAAATAGTTTTTATTGAAGTTCAAACTGAACATACATTGGATTTCTTGCATAGTAAATTACATAACTTCAATTGGACACAAAAAAATGCATATGCAAATAGAATGATACAAACATATATTCAGATCTTAAACTCACCAAACCTCTATTTTAAACTTTTTCTTTTTAACTCTAGACAGAGTAACTAATTGTCAGGCCAACCTTGGGCCCAATTGGATACAAATCAGACTTTACATATTTGGAACATATAAATGAAAACAGTATAATAGAGCAATGCAGTCAGTACACATAAACAAAACATTTTGTCACTGTAATATTCTCTGTGTGGGTAAGAATAGTTGATAAGAGTAACCTAGGAAAGGGTTGGAGTACCAGGGACAAGCAAGGAGAGGAGAGAGAAAAAAAAAGGGGGGGACACTTTAAAGTTCAGCTACCTGTTTTCGGGCTACCCACTAAGGTCTTTCTACCAGCCTCCAAGCTTCCCATATCTGTGAGTGCAGGAATATCTTATTTTGCTGGGTAAAAATCGGGCCTTCCATAGTCTCTAAATAGGTCATAGTTTTGACTATGTCGGCCCATGTGGGAGGAACCTGTTGCTTCCAGAGTCTGGCTATTGCCAATTTAGCTGCAGTTAGAATGTATATACTAAGAAGGGCCGTCGGAGTCGAAGATGTGTCAATATTTAAATGTGGTAAAGCGGTTTGCGGGGAGTTCCCCAGGAGGGGGACCAGTTTTGTGCATTTGTGTGAGATCTCATTCCAGAAAAGTTTTAAGATCGGGCATTCCCACCATATGTGGGCCGGCGACCCCACTAAACCACAGCCTCTCCAGCACAGAGGACAATTTAAGTGAGAGATTTTAAAGAGTCTGAGTGGGGTGAGGTGCCACTGTGTGCAGACTTTAATATATAGCTCTAGCATGGAGATACAGTGGAGTGCTTGTCTGGTAATAACCACGGCTTTGGACCATTCGTCTTGTTCCGCATGAAAGTGGAGAGCGCTCTCCCAAGATAAAATATAGGCTGATTTATAGAAGGTAGGGGAGTTCAACAGATCTCTATACGATATCGAAAGAACTCGAGGGGCTTTGACACTAGTAGCCCATCTTTTTTCCCACATAGTGAGTTCGCGCAGAGGCTGATCTAGAAACCCCCACGATTTCAAAAGGCTGCAAAGTCTCCAGAACTCAAACTGCAAGAGCTGCGGTGGGTTATAGGTTGAAGAAAACTGCAATGTCGTGATGAAGCGCCCATTGGGAAACAGATCTGC
This sequence comes from Bombina bombina, assembly GCF_027579735.1. Lineage (NCBI taxonomy): Eukaryota > Metazoa > Chordata > Amphibia > Anura > Bombinatoridae > Bombina > Bombina bombina. The sequence goes on along the minus strand of NC_069504.1, from coordinate 784,264,680 downwards.
TAAGCATTTTATGCCGCATCCCTGCCACAAACATGGATGTGAGTCCCTGAGGGCCGCTAGCAGGCCCGTAAGGGAATGAATAGGAGAGGGGCGAGGGGCTATCTGTGGCAGAGAGCGAATTCTGTCCCACAAACGAAGGGCGTGAGAAATAATTGTGTTTTTAATTTTGTAAGAGGATCTAACATGTTTGGATAACCATATAAGATCTTGCAGTGTACGCAGGCTAGGCAGAGTGGCTTGCTCCAGTAATAGCCACTTACTTTCACAGAGTGCCACATTCCACGAGAGAATGTGGGTCAATCTCGAGGCTTCATGATAGAAGGTTAAGTTGGGGGCGCCCACACCCCCACTTAGAAGAGGCTGTTGCATTATTCTTGTGGCTACTCTAGGGTGTTTATTTTTCCAAATATATTTATTACAAACTAGCTGTAATTTACCTATGATGGATTTAGGAACTGGGATGGGAAGTGAATATGTATGATTTTAACGCAGTCACATCTTGGATCTCTATATGCTGGCTAACATACACTACTAATTTGCTATAAAGATTGCTAGCAAGACAAGCTTATGTTTTTATTAGATTTTGTATTGTTTTTTTTTTATATAAACCAATGTGTTCAGGCTATTGTATATTTGTAATGTTATATGTATTACTGTTGATCACATGGGAGATAGGTCGACTGTCTATTGATTACACCTGCTTAGACAGGTAGTGGGAGGAGTCTATTAGGGATTGGTAAGTTTAGATTTAAAAGCCAGTGCTTCCTTGATGTGAACAGATGCCTGATGAAACAGCTAGCTGAGCCGAGAAACGCGTTGCAATCTGTTATCATTATTGCTTTTATATACTTGGGGTAATGCGTATACCCATGGGTTTTTAATATCACTTTTAATAAAATATATATTGTATTTTATGGAAGCCAGAGCTTAAATCGTTATTTCCAGCACTTGGAACACATGTGCCTCGATATCCTATTGGAGGATCAGTTTGTTGGGACACTGCGAGTTCCCTGCTTGTGTCAATTAGCACATATGGTGCTGCTACTTTTGTGAGTATAACCACAATACAAGACCTTTATCAAAATTTATATCCCAGTATCACACTAGGAGGCGCCCTTCTGTTTGAGATTTTTTCCACAGATTCCTGAGTTGTTTAAAATTGCATGCCCTTTCTGTATCAATACATTTTAATTTTGACTAGACTTTCCCTTTAATGACTGATATGCCCTGTACGTCGCACTGATGTTAAGGAGACGTAAATATATTGCAGTCTTGTTGACATGGGCAATAACCGTACTATAAACAAGGCAGGATAAGAGGGCATGTGAACGAAAGCTGACGTACCCTGTGCGTCATCCGTCATTATGGGGTAAATAATATGCTATTTGCATAAAATAAAACTATCTAAACAATCTCCTAGATTACAGGTTGTGCTTTGTATTTTAACGCTGAAAAAAATTGTAAATTCAGCGTTAAAACAGCACCGCAGCCATTACAAGTCTTGTCGGTATAGCTGTACCGCAACCCTTTTAGCCTGTAACGCAACGTCAGTCCCGCACACGTAAAAATTAAATTTTTTCATGGGACTTCCATAGGGCAGTCATTACGAGTTTTGCGGTGAGGCTAAAAAGCTTGCGTTGCAGCCTATATCGACAAGATCCGTTTCGCAAACTGAGACCAGTAGTTATGAGTTTTACGCAACAAAACTGTTACATAAAACTCATAACTAAACTGTTACAAAGTACACTAAACACCCATAAACTACCTATTAACCCCTAAACCGAGGCCCTCCAGCGTTGCAAAGAACTAAATTAAACGTATTGACACCTAATCTGCCGCTCCCAACATCGCCGCCACTAATAAAATGTATTAACCCCTATTCCGCTGCTCCCCGACATCGCCGCCAGTATACCAATGTTATTAACCCCTATTTCCCCGCACCCCAACATCACCCACACTATAATAAATATATTAACCCCTATTCCGCCGCTCCCCGCCACCACTATAATAAACCTATTAACCCCTAAACCGCAAGCCCCCCACAACCAAATATACTAAATTAAACTATTAACCCCTAAACCGGAAGCCTCCCACAACGAAATATACTAAATTAAACTATTAACCCCTAAACCGAAAGCCCCCCACATCGTAATAAACTAATTTAAACTAGTAACCTCTAAACCTAACGCCCCATAACTTTATATTAAAATTACAATTTCCCTATCTTAAATTAAAACTTACCTGTCAAATTAAAAAAACTAAGTTTAAACTAACAATTAAACTAATATAACTATTAAACTAAAATTAAACTAACTACCAATTAAACAAAACTAAAATACATATTAAAAAAATCCTAACACTGCTCTAAAAATTTACAAAATATCTAATTACAAAAAATAAAAAATACTTAATTACAAAAAATAACAAACACTAAATTCTGAAAAATAACAAACAAAATTATCAAAAATAAAAAAGAATTACACCTAATCTAATAGCCCTATAAAAATAAAAAGCCCACCCAAAAAAGAAAAAAAATCCTAGCCTACAATAAACTTTTGTAGTGAATTGCCCTAAGTTAAACAGCCCTTTACCTGTAAAAAAAACACAGACACCCCAACAGTAAAACCCAACACCCAACCAACCCCCCAAAATAAAAAAAAATCTAATTCTAACAAAAACCTAAGCTACCCATTGCCCTGAAAAGGGCATTTGTATGGACATTGCCCTTGAAACGGCATTTAGCTCTTTTACATTGCCCTAAAAAGGGAATTTAGCTCTTTTAAGAAAAGCCCAAACCCTAAACTAAAAAAAAAACACCCAAAAAACCTAATACTAACCCCCGAAGATCCACTTACAGTTTTTGAAGTCCTGACATCCAGGCGGCGAGAAATCATCATCCAGGTGGCTCCATCTTCATTCATCGTGTAACCAGCATCTTCTTTATCCCTGCAGAGGCAGAGCGGCGATGCGGGGAGGTCCAGGCGAAGGTCCAAGGCGAAGGTCCAGGCGAAGGTCCAAGGCAGAGGTCCAGGCGAAGATTCAAGGCGGAGGTCCAGGCGGAAGTCCAAAGCGGAGGTCCATCGATCTGACGTGGAGGTCCTCTTCATGCGATCGTCCGCTGCACTCTCAGACTGGATTGGGTACACATCATGTGACCCAACAACATGCACAGCCCTGGGTGCTCAATAGCACTCACAGTAGATGCACTGTCCGCAGAGTCCCAGGCAGTTAACCCCAACAAAGTCTTAGCTGACTACTTGCAAGTGAGTGCTAGACTTTCTCTGTGTGTTGTATTAATTTGTTTTGTAATTTTCCCTATGGGCCTTGCACCTAGACGTTTGTCCTCCTTTTTTGATCTGAAAGGCAATAAGCTACATGGTTTCTATCCCTGTATAAGTTGTAAAGCCTGTAGTTTTAGCAATAAGATGAAGACTGTTATAGCTAATGTAACAAATGAAGAATATAAGATCAGGGACTTCATTAGGTGTACTGATAAAAATATAGTTTACTTAATACAGTGCCCATGTAACAAACAGTACTTAGGAGAAACCTCACGGCCACTAAGGTATAGGATTAGGGAACACTTGTTAAATACTGAATATGGGTTTGAAGGACATCTCCTTTCACGTCATTTTAAAGATATACACAATCAAAACACAAAGGGATTTAAATATTGGGGTATAAAGAAAATAGAGATTGGAGGGGATTTAAATAAGAAACTATTGAGGGCAGAGTCTGAATTCATTTTTAATTTTAAAACACTAGAACCTCTAGGTCTGAATGTTGAATTGGACCTAAACACCCTCCTTTAAGGTTATTTTAAAATAGGTAATTTTCAAAAAGGTTATTTAGCTACACATTTATTTATTTCTATTAATGTAACACTTTTTTTTTCCGATTTCTCATTTTTATTTTTATTTATTTTTTTAATACTTAGTATCACTATTTATTGACACTTAAGGTTTATTTTTTATACATTTATTTCTACAAGGATAATACACTATATACATACTGAAAATGATACGTATGACAGCTGTATATATATCACATATAATGTGAAATGGATGGATTTCGAATGGAATTTTAAATAGACAGACAGAATTATGTCACAATTGTGCACATATTATTATAGAGACTATGGGACTTTACAATTAAAGTTTTATTATTATATTCCTAAGAATTAAAATAAGAGAGAATAAAAGAGAAATGAAAGCAAAAATACAGTCCCTCCAACAAGAAAAATGTCCCTTTAGCAAAAGGAGATGATACTATGTCCCTTTAAGGAACCCAAGTAATGAAAGAGACGGATCCAAAATGGAAAACAAAAAGGCAACACTTGGAAACTAAATCTCATCTTGATAAAAGCAATACAGCTGAAACGCGTTGATGATGGGAAAAGAAGCCAAATTTGCTATTTCAAACTAATGCACAAGTTTTTGTGTTAATACCTAAGAAGGAAAACTCGTGCCGGTAATCTACACAACCACAGCTAACAGGTCACAGAATATCATGTGACCGCAAGTGTGGGTGAACAGTCAGCACACTGAGAGGAGGAGGACACCGAAAATCGATTTGGGAAATTGGCTTAGGTGCTGTCCGCACAACAGCAGATTCTAACAAATTGGAAGTGAGTAGAGAAAGCTAACACAAATGGATTTCAGGTTCTGGTGAATCATTTTCAAGAAAAAGGTATGAGAATACACACCAAGTGATAGCATTGCCTTTCCGCTATATTCCGTAATATCACCAACCTAACACAAGGGACTAAGTGTTACGAAAGCTAAAGAAACTAAGCTAGTAACAAAATGAACATTGTGACAAACGGCATCAAGAAAAAATAGTATCGAACATTCAGATTAACTTTTTAACAAATTGTATTTTTAACAGACCAAAAGAAAATATTTTTTTTTTAAGAGATATTTTTTTGTATTTTAAATACTTACATATTTTGATATTATTCTGAATAAAATATTCTGGGAATAATTTTTATCACATTTGTCTGTATATTTATATAGGTTGCTTTTTAACTAACACAATATTTATTTTTCAAGCACAATTCAATAACATATTTCGGTATAGCTGCTTTGTAAGCGCTCTCTTATTTGTTTAAATGCATAGTTTTGAATTCAAGAAATTAAGGGATATATGTCTTATTAAAAGGAGCAACGCTATTTAAGGCTTAATATTTGTGATTATCTTGGTATTTATACATTTTCACATCCCCTAAAAGAGATGTCATTAAAATAATTAATTTTAAAAGAAAGGGTTTATAAACTGTGTCGAAAATAATAAGCATAGGAATGATTCTTACACCTCTTAGGTAAAAAATAATCTCCAGAAAAACATTGTGATTATCTATGATCACTGGTCACTGACAAGCCGGTCCTCTCACACAGCTGTCATTCAGTGAAAATGGCTTTACTGAATTATGAAGCTCGCTCACGAGGTTGCTGAGAACAAGCTTCATAGGTTCAGTATAGACTACTCTTCTTATGCGCATGCACAGTAATGGTTACGGGAGTGCACATCACGTGACACATCATCAACTGGAACGTACGTTACAATATTGTGGGGATCATCACATTCAGTAGGCGGTGGTTTAGGTAAAAATTTGAGAAAGCTAAAAATATGCACGGGGTAAATATAAAGCTAGCTACTAAGCTGTTGTTCATTCCTGGTAAAGTGCTTCCCTCTCTGTATGCCTGTAGTTTTCTGATAGGTCTTAATGTATGGTCTATGTAAATGCAAGGTAAAATAATTTGATTTGTATGTGATTAAAAAAAAGTTATACTATCAGTTCCAGGTGCTCCCTGTCACATTCAGTCTCCCCTGCGAGATTCTGCATACCAGAAAGCTTTATTAGTTTCTAAGAGAGACAGCTTGTCATTTTCTGAAACTTATAGATTAACCAATTTTTAGAAGTCTGCCCATGTGAAGGTTGGTGTGATGTGATGTCCAAGGTGGTGAAGAGCAGAGGATCGGTCCTTAGTTTCCATAAAGTAATGGGCATGAACAGGTTGCATCCTTGGTTTCCCCTATCTTATCAGATAAAAAAAAGTTACTAGAGTGAGCAAATAATGGCTGTGATGAACATAGCAGGGTTAGGCTTGTGACCTTACAAGATAAGTGGGGGAATTAATAATGAAATTGTATTGCAAAGTTACTTTAACTATGCATAATAAAACATTTACATTGCACTTTCAAAGTGTTTAATGTCCTTTTAGGTTCTGAATTGCAAAAAGCCTACATACAAAATATTTTTTAAAAGCATTTTAAATTGTCACTTTACTAATGATTTACAAACCTACTTAAAGTTAATGTAAAGTCACCCATATTGCTAATCGTCATATAAACAATCTTCCAAAATCAGGGTGACTTTAATTCATCATTTTTTTTATTTATTTTTTTAAATTCACATATTTACCTTTTTAGATGTAATTTTGTTGCTCGATTCCTCCGCCCGCCATTTTGTCCCACTTTGTAAGCTTGATTGACAACCGGGATTTCCAATAAACTTTTCCCCCCCCCGGGTTGTTCAACCCCTTTTTTCTACGTCATGCGCTTTTCCTGTGCATGCGTTAGGGGATAATATCCATCCTAAGAAGCGATGCGCGACCACGCGAGGCGCATGCTCTAAACAACTTATTTACTGCTTCCGGGAGAAAACAATAGATTGAGTGTTGCTGGCTTTTACACGTGCGCATAATATGATAATATTTTTTCAAACGCATGCACAGATTTATTGGATCAGATTCTAATCTTTGTAATATCCCCACGGGTGCGCGCTTTAGGTATATGTATAGAGCGGGTGGGACCGCTCTATACTACACAGTGTTCAAATACAGGAAGTAGCAGGTAAGAGGAGTCCGGCTTTGAACGGATAGATTTGTGGTAACTTAATTATAACCAAAGTATTAATTTTTTGAAAAATAAATAAATTAGCGGTTGAGCTTGGTACATGTTGATACATCATTACTCTAATTGCATTCAGCTAAAGTTGACATTCACTTTAAAAAACCTTAATGAGTGTATTTATCTTTTTTCCCCTTAATTGCTGCCAGTTATGGTTAGCTGTAAATTAGTTTATCCACTGCTCTAAGACAGGGGTTGGCAAACATTCTCTTTAAAGGGCAGGATAGTAAATATTTCAGGGTTTGCAGGCTACAAGGTAAAATCAGAAATCTTGAGGCAGACAAAATTCCACACATTTTTATTGAGGCAATTTAATATATATGACTGGCAAATGAGTCGCTATAGGAAACTTACTTTGGTTGCAGCCTCATTTTCATTGAAATATTCTGCTTTAAATACTTTCCTTTGAGTTGGGAAGATTGTGTTGATGGATATTGTAGTGCACTGAGCAGCAGTTCAAACCCCCACATACTGTGCTGTTGTAGCGCAAAACATGCCATAAAACAGTAGAAGATTAATGAGGCTGGCTGTGTTCCAGTAAAACTTTATTTATGGACACTTTATTTTTCTTTGGATTTTTTTTCAAGCATTTGAAAATATAAAAAACATGATTAACTTACTACAGAAACATGTTGTAGGCCTGATTTGGCCATAGTTTACCTACCCCTGCTCTAATCAATCATTTTGTAGTTTGTAACTATTTGAAGCATTTTGCAAAATACTTAGGTTTGGAAAATAAATATGTTTAATTATACAAAGTACAAATTTGAAAAATGTTGTCATTATTTATTTTGATATGTTTCCTTTAATTTAAAGTGATAGTAAAGCCATCATTAAATATTTATGATTCTGACAAAGCATGAAAGTTTAAACAAATTTTCAATTAACTTCTATTATCAATTTTTTAATTATTATATTATTACTATTATCAGTTATTTGTAGAACACCAACAGATTCTGGAGCACTATAAACAAAGATATAATATGAAAAGGTAGCATTTATAGGAGACAAATGGTTAGGGCCCTGCCAAGAGTTGCACTGCTGTATATCAGCTCTGATGAAGATGATCTACAAAACAGCTGGGCTTGTATGGTTACATAATAATTGGATCAAATTCGTTTTATTCTCTTTTTATTATTATATTATTATTATTATATCAGTTATTTGTATAATGAGAGATTATTTTGTTTTTGATGGAATAAATGTTGTGGTTAAAGTGGCAGACAAAATCTTGAGCTGCGAAGGAATAGGTAATAGGTGGTGGGGGTGGGCAAAGAATGGTATTGAAAGTGGAGTATAGATGTTTTGGGTTTAAAAAAAGAGTAGAAATAATGATAGAGAAGTTATCCTGCTTAGAGAGCTTAATAGCAGAATAGCAGGAGTTCAGGATGATCTTGTAGTGAAGAAAGTCAGCTGAACACTGAGACTTCCTCCAGTGTCGCTTAGCAGTGCGGGAATGTCTGCATAGGTAGTGTGTCAGAGGAGTATTCCAGGGCTGAGGATGAGTGCGTGATATCCGTGCTATGTTAGAAGGGGCCAAATTGTTAAGGACCAATGTAAGAGTAAAGTTATAGTAACAGATAGATTGGTCCGGGCAGGAAAAGGAATAAATGGAAGAGAACAGAGGTTCGAGAGAGTTTGAAAGATGTTGGGGATCTAGTGACTTAATGCTTCTGTGGAGTTTGCTGTGAGGGTTAGATGGAGGGAGCGCAGTAGGAAGTGCAAGTCAGGAGAAAATGGTCAGAATGAAGAAAAGGGGAATTTGTGAAGTTTCAGAGAATGTATTGATAGCTGAAAATCAGATCAAGAAAGTGTCCATCTTTGTGAGTGGGAGAGTCTGTCCATTGTGACAGTCCGAGAGAGGAAGTGATATGGAGAAGTTTATTTGCTCCAGGGCCATTGTTATTGTCAACAGGGAGGTTGCAATCCCCAAGAATGAGGGCAGAGTTGTCTGGGGAGAGGAATAAGGTAGCCAAATAGCAAAATAATAAAGAAATTGAACTGGGGAGCCAGGGGACCATATATAGCCTCAAGATGTATAGAAAGGGGAGAGAATAGGCAAATCATGTTGTTTTCAAAGGAAGACAATGTGAGGGAAGAAATGGGATGTATTTGTTAAAACATGCAAGGAGAAAAAAGTAAAATCTCTACCCCACCTCCTTGTTAACAGGCCAAGGAGTGTGACTTAAGTGTAGACCCCATGTGACAATGCAGCAGAGGTGTCTGTGTCTTAGGGAGAGAGCCAGGTTTCTATAAGAGCCAGAAGGTTGAGGGAAAGAGTGATAAAGAGATCACGGATAGAAGTGATCCTCCTTTGTATGGGACAGCCCCTTGGATGCTTGTCCTGTCACCACCCACCAGCAAGCCAGATGGCCGGCCACCACACTCGACCTTGGGACCCAGGTAAGCCATTCCGCCCCGACTCCTACCCCAACCACCGACCAGATCTCCTGGGTGTCCCCCACTGACTTCGCCCAGGAGACATTGAGAGACCCGACCCTAGCCCCTTACTATGCCCGAGTAGGGACTGATCCCATGGGAAAGGTTTTGGACATTTTGGAGTGTAGGCGCAAGTGAATGCTTTTACCCTTGTCTTAATTATTAAGTACCCTTATCTGAGGGAAATGTATAAAAGATTTGACACTGGCTTTAATAAAAAAGATATATTTATTTGAAAAATAAGATATATTTATTTGAAAAATAATAATAATAGGACTTTATGACAGGTGGTTTACAGATACTGATTAAATCTAGACAGGTATGTATTGTAACCAATATGTGAAGTCTAGGACCAGTGTTACAAGATTGAAGATATAGGTGTATAGTAACGATATGTTTAGTAACGATATGTTTGTGTGAAATACGATGAAACAATTTGTGTATTTGAAAATGTTTTAAGTATAGGACTCGTTTGAGTGTTGTACCTAGTACATTGAAAACCTAGTACACAATCTAAAAAAGTCGGATATACAGTGGAAGGGATCTTTATGCTTGTAGAGTTTTTACTGTTCTTAAGGTTTCTAGTGTTACTACATATATAGAAGATTATTCTTGGTCTAGATGCTTGTTCCTGGTATCAACAAATATTAGCTTTCACACAAATAACTGTCATATGAAAAAGAAAATGTTTGAACATTTGTTGCTAAAATTGTATATTTACGATAAAAACTTGTATTGCTACAATTTTGAACTTGCTAATAGTCGGCCGACTAGTGTATGACAATTTAAGTTGCACAGAAATTTTGTATGCGATGGTATCCCAGTTTGAATAGTAAAAAACCACCGGTGGATTTGGGGCTGTGAAAAATGTCAAAATGACATGTTGTTTAAAAATCGTTTTCTTAAAAACTTTTTTGGATAGTTTGTATCAGTTTATATTATACACTCATTTTTGCACAATGGTCCTTGAGTGTCAGTGTGTGTCAAGGTAAGATCTATATCTTGGTCCCTTATTTACCAAAGCTCTACGGTCTAAGGAAGTATTGGAGTAAGGAGCGTTAGGACTTACTGTACTCCTAGCCGATTCTGGAGCCCGGTTCGAGTTGTTGCGCTCTGTATGTTTTTCTCTGAAGGATGTCGGGTCCCCGCTGGCTGTGTGCAGCTCTGTGTCCCTCTGATGTGGGTAATCTTTGTAGCGGTCTGTTAGTCCAATAGGAAATGCTGGAGTTGAAACATTTGAAAGTGTTTTTTTGAAGGCTTTGATCCGTCTTTTCACCGCTTGTCCAACGAGCAGGGGGTGTAAAAAACTGGGCTTATAACAGGTATTGTTTATAGCCTCAGTGGGTAAATTCTTTTCTTTGTAGGTTACACAGTATTTCGCTACGCGTTTCGGCCGTTACACTGGCCTTTTTCAAGCTGTAATACTGTGTGTTAGTTTGGCGGTCTTTTTATTTAAAAAAATCTCTTCAATTAGATACTTAGCATTCAATCATTCAATTCATTTTTCAGTGGAGGGGCATGCAGCTGTTGCATATTGTCTTTGCAGTTACATTTTGTGTACCACCCATAGATACAACAATATTCATTCATAATCATAATGATCTAGAAAGGGAGGAACTTTTTGCGTGCAGATATAATAATAAATAATGCGTGTTAAAAATGTTTGCAATGTCATTTCTGGTTTTCACATTTTTCTCATTATTAGTTGTGAATTATTAGTTGTTTGCAAAATGTTTTTAAGCTACTCTGATGTGAGGAGGTGTAAACAAGATTTCTGAAGCTATAAACAAAAACATACTTGATAAAGCCAGAGGAAAAATACTTTGTCGTTTGTTGAAGATCATTTGATAGTAATGTATTTATATATGGTACATTTACAATTTTATTAAAAAACGTGTTTTCACCCTCTTAATCCTTTGTTGAGGAGACCTATGATTATCTGAAAAAGTATTGTTATGTTTCGTATAGAGGTTGTATGGTGTTTGTATATATTTTTTTTTTTTAAACATATTTTATCAATCGTAATCCTTTGTTGAAGGAATTAGAGATCTATGATTGTATGAAAAAAATGTTTATATAGTCACAGTTACGGTTGAAAAATATTCTTTCAGATATAATACGATAAAAAAATATATGTTTTTCCAATCTTAGTCGTTTGTTGACATCCTTCAGAGAAAAACATACAGAGCGCAACAACTCGAACCGGGCTCCAGAATCGGCTAGGAGTACAGTAAGTCCTAACGCTCCTTACTCCAATACTTCCTTAGACCGTAGAGCTTTGGTAAATAAGGGACCAAGATATAGATCTTACCTTGACACACACTGACAGTGTTAAACACTCAAGGACCCTTGTGCAAAAATGAGTGTATAATATAAACTGATACAAACTATCCAAAAAAGTTTTTAAGAAAACAATTTTAAAACAACATGTCATTTTGACATTTTTCACAGCCCCAAATCCACCGGTGGTTTTTTACTATTCAAACTGGGATACCATCGCATACAAAATTTCTGTGCAACTTAAATTGTCATACACTAGTCGGCCGACTATTAGCAAGTTCAAAATTGTAGCAATACAAGTTTTTATCGTAAATATACAATTTTAGCAATATATGTTTTATGAATATTTGTAGGATTTTTAGCAACAAATGTTCAAACATTTTCTTTTTCATATGACAGTTATTTGTGTGAAAGCTAATATTTGTTGATACCAGGAACAAGCATCTAGACCAAGAATAATCTTCTATATATGTAGTAACACTAGAAACCTTAAGAACAGTAAAAACTCTACAAGCATAAAGATCCCTTCCACTGTATATCCGACTTTTTTAGATTGTGTACTAGGTTTTCAATGTACTAGGTACAACACTCAAACGAGTCCTATACTTAAAACATTTTCAAATACACAAATTGTTTCATCGTATTTCACACAAACATATCGTTACTAAACATATCGTTACTATACACCTATATCTTCAATCTTGTAACACTGGTCCTAGACTTCACATATTGGTTACAATACATACCTGTCTAGATTTAATCAGTATCTGTAAACCACCTGTCATAAAGTCCTATTATTATTATTTTTCAAATAAATATATCTTATTTTTCAAATAAATATATCTTTTTTATTAAAGCCAGTGTCAAATCTTTTATACATTTCCCTCAGATAAGGGTACTTAATAATTAAGACAAGGGTAAAATCATTCACTTGCGCCTACACTCCAAAATTTCCAAAACCTTTCCTGTACACCTAAGTAAGATATTTTTGGGGAAAATATCCTAGGAGTAAAAGGCTTAACCCATTAGGCAGCGCAAAAAAGTTTTATATTTCACTCACCTACACTGATCCCATGGGCCCAGGGGGGAACTGTTTTGAGTGAAAGAAAGGGCTTCTATACAGGGTCATCGAGAGAGAGAGGGCAATTGCCCAAGCGCCAGCTGGTAGTACCCCTGGTAGTACCGCAGAAATATCAGTATGAGCTGCTGCGTATAGGACATGACATTCCCCTAGCTGGACATCTAGGAGTCACTAAGACCCATTACCAATTGACTCAGACCTTTTGGCAAGGAGTTACAGGGGACGTTAGGCAGTATTGCAGGACCTGTGACATTTGCCAGAAAGTAGGCAAGACCGGAGACCACTCCAAAGCCTCCTTGCACCCTCTCCCCATCATTGACGAACGATTTAGCTGGTTAGCTGTAGATATAGTTGGCCTCTTGTCCCATCCCAGTCCCTCAGGGAAAAAGTATATTCTAACAGTGGTAGATTATGCCACCGGGTACCCAGAGGCAATCCCCCTGTCCAATATCCAGGCAGACACAGTGGCCGATGCACTGCTACGGATATTCGCCAGAGTGGGTTTTCCCCAGGAAGGGACCAGGGACCCAGTTCACTGCTGAGCTCACCCGGCACCGAGAGGGTGCGAGAGAACCTTAAGGTTGCTCAAGGTAGGCAGAAGCAGTGGTACGACCTGAATGCCCGTAACCAAAACCTAACAGTAGGGCAGAAGGTCATGGCCCTGAACTCTGTCAAAACAGACAAGCTACAGGCTTCCTGTCAGGGACCCTATCGTGTCGTAGAACAGCTGAATGACACAACCTATCTGGTAGCCAAATGCTCAGATGACCGGGTCCGCTGGCCCTTTCATGTGAACATGCTGAAGGCATACCAGGAAAGGGCAGGGGGCGTAGCCGCCATATGTGCCCCGGCCGTGGAGGACTCAGAGAGTCTTTCCAAGCCGGAGCTCCCCGGGCAAAATAGGATGCCCCAGGCATGGGTGACATACAGTTAGACGAAAGGCTAGGGACTAGGCAGAGGGAACAAGTCAGACATGTGCTAGGGAACAGGAGGGACATGTTCTCAACTACTCCTGGTTACACCACGGTATCGGTGCACCGAGTGGAGACCCCGGGACAGGCGCCCTTGTGACAGCCGGCATATCGGGTCCCAGAGGCAGTTAGGGAAAATATGTGCAGCAAACTCAAGGAGATGCTGGACATGGGTGTTATTGAACCGTCCAACAGCCTCTGGACATCCCCGGTGGTACTGGTGCCCAAATGGGACAGGAACACCAGGTTCTGCATAGACTACCGAAGGCTCAATGACAGAACCACAACTGATGCCTACCCTATGCCCCGGGTCGATGACCTTCTAGACCGCATTGCCCGCGGTAACTTCCTAACCACTCTAGACCTTTGCAAGGGGGACCCGGAGTCTATTCCAAAGTTGGGGTTCATCACCCCCTTTGGCCTATACCAGTTTAAGGTCATGCTGTTTGGGATGAAGAATGCTCTGGCGACCTTCAAGAGGATGGTGGATCACCTCCTGGATGGCCTCCAGGATTATGCCTGTGCCTACCTAGATGATATTGCGATATTGCAATCTACAGTGACACCTGAGAGGACCATTTGGTCCATCTAGGCATCGTTCTAGACCGCATCAGGGCCACCGGTCTGACCCTGAAGCTCGACAAATGTTAGATAGGACGCTCAGAGGTCCAGTACCTTGGACACTGAGTAGGCTGCGGGAAGCTGCGGCCAGAGCCAACCCCCAAGACCAAGACCCAGGTCTTAGCTTTACTAGGGACCGCAGGGTACTACCGCAAGTTTGTCCCCAACTACAGTGGCCTGGCCAAACCCCTGACCGACCTAACCCAAAACAGGTCCTATGGTCCCCCAAGTGTGAGGCCGCCTTCCAAAGCCTTAAGACAGCCTTGATTACTGCCCCTATCCTGGCCACTCCTAACCCAACCAAACGTTTTTGTGTTCATACAGATGCCTCCATGTTTGGGTTGGGAGCAGTGCTGAGCCAGGTGGATGGGCACGACCACCCCATAGCCTACATCAGTAGGAAGCTGTTATCAAGAGAGGTATGCTACAGGGCGGTGTAGAAAGAATGCCTGGCCCTGGTGTGGGCCCTAAAGAAACTACAACCCTACCTGTAAAGATGGGCCTTCACAGTTCTCATGGACCACAACCCACTGGTTTGGCTCAACCGAGTTGATAGGGACAATGGACGCCTGTTGCGGTGGAGTTTAGCCTCGCAGCCCTTCAACTTCACTATCCAATATCACCCGGGAAAAAGCAATGGGAATGCTTGCCTTCATTACCTAACAATCAGGTAGATTATGAGTTGTGCATTCGTGTTTTAATGCTGTAAAATTTTTTGGTAATTTCAGCATTAAAACAGCAATGCAGCCATTACGAGTCTTGTAGTTATAGCTGTGACCGCAAGCCTTTTAGCCTGTAACACAAAGTCAGTCCCGCATTGACGTTTTTTTCATGGGACTTTCATAGCGTTGCCGTTTTGCGGTGAGGCTAATAAGCTTGTGTTACACCCTATAACGACAAGTTCCCGTACAGCCATCTGAGAGCAGTAGATATGAGTTTTATGCAATAAAACTGTTACATAAAACTCATAACTAAAGTATTACAAAGTACACTAATACCCATAAACTACCTATTAACCCCTAAACCAAGGCCCTCCCACATCGCAAATACTATATTAAAGTTATTAACCCCTAATCTGCCGCTCCTGACATCGGCGCCACTAATAACATTTATTAACCCCTATTCTGCCGCTCCCCGACATCGTTGTCACTATAGTAAAGTTATTAACTCCTATTCCCCCGCACCCCAACATTGCCCACACTATAATAAATATATTAACCCCTATTTTGCTGCTCCCTGACATCGCCGCCACTAAATAAAGGTATTAACCCCTAAACCTCTGGCCACCCATATCACTACCACTAAATAAACCTATTAACCCTAAACTGCCAGCCCCCCACATTGCCAAAAACTAAATTAAACTATTAACTCCTAAACCACCAGCCCCCCACATCGCCAAAAACTAAATTAAACTATTAACCCCTAACCCTAAACCTAACACCCCCTAACTTTAACATAATTAAAATACAGGGAGTTCAGAATTATTAGGCAAGTTGTATTTTTGAGGATTAATTTTATTATTGAACAACAACCATGTTCTCAATGAACCCAAAAAACTCATTAATATCAAAGCTGAATATTTTTGGAAGTAGTTTTTAGTTTGTTTTTAGTTTTAGCTATTTTAGGGGGATATCTGTGTGTGCAGGTGACTATTACTGTGCATAGTTATTAGGCAACTTAACAAAAAACAAACATATACCCATTTCAATTATTTATTTTTACCAGTGAAACCAATATAACATCTCAACATTCACAAATATACATTTCTGACATTCAAAAACAAAACAAAAACAAATCAGTGACCAATATAGCCACCTTTCTTTGCAAGGACACTCAAAAGCCTGCCATCCATGGATTCTGTCAGTGTTTTGATCTGTTCACCATCAACATTGCGTGCAGCAGCAATCACAGCCTCCCAGACACTGTTCAGAGAGGTGTACTGTTTTCCCTCCTTGTAAATCTCACATTTGATGATGGACCACAGGTTCTCAATGGGGTTCAGATCAGGTGAACAAGGAGGCCATGTCATTAGATTTTCTTCTTTCATACCCTTTCATGCCAGCCACGCTGTGGAGTACTTGGACGCGTGTGATGGAGCATTGTCCTGCATGAAAATCATGTTTTTCTTGAAGGATGCAGACTTCTTCCTGTACCACTGCTTGAAGAAGGTGTCTTCCAGAAACTGGCAGTAGGACTGGGAGTTGAGCTTGACTCCATCCTCAACCCGAAAAGGCCCCACAAGCTCATCTTTGATGATACCAGCCCAAACCAGTACTCCACCTCCACCTTGCTGGCATCTGAGTCGGACTGGAGCTCTCTGCCCTTTACCAATCCAGCCATGGGCCCATCCATCTGGCCCATCAAGACTCACTCTCATTTCATCAGTCCATAAAACCTTAGAAAAATCAGTCTTGAGATATTTCTTGGCCCAGTCTTGACGTTTCAGCTTGTGTGTCTTGTTCAGTGGTGGTCGTCTTTCAGCCTTTCTTACCTTGGCCATGTCTCTGAGTATTGCACATCTGGTGCTTTTGGGCACTCCAGTGATGTTGCAGCTCTGAAATATGGCCAAACTGGTGGCAAGTGGCATCTTGGCAGCTGCACGCTTGACTTTTCTCAGTTCATGGGCAGTTATTTTGCGCCTTGGTTTTTCCACACGCTTCTTGCGACCCTGTTGACTATTTTGAATAAAACGCTTGATTGTTCGATGATCACGCTTCAGAAGCTTTGCAATTTTAAGAGTGCTGCATCCCTCTGCAAGATATCTAACTATTTTTGACTTTTCTGAGCCTGTCAAGTCCTTCTTTTCACCCATTTTGCCAAAGGAAAGGAAGTTGCCTAATAATTATGCACACCTGATATAGGGTGTTGATGTCATTAGACCACACCCCTTCTTATTACAGAGATGCACATCACCTAATATGCTTAATTGGTAGTAGGCTTTCGAGCCTATACAGTTTGGAGTAAGACAACATAAATAAAGAGGATGATGTGGTCAAAATACTCATTTGCCTAATAATTCTGCACTCCCTGTAGAGCTAAATTAAAGTTACAATTTTTAACTAAATAATACCTATTTAAAACTAAATACATATTTACCTGTGAAATTAAACCTAAGCAAGCTACAATATAACTAACAGGTAAGTTTGTATTTATTTTAACTAGGTAGACTAGTTAGTAAATAGTTATTAACTATTTACTAACTACCTAGTTAAAATAAATACAAACTTACCTATGAAATAAAACCTAAGCTGTCTTACACTAAAACCTACCATTACAAAAAAATAAAAAACACTAAAATTACAAAAAATAATTTCTCCCGAATAGATATGTTTCTGCTGGATGAGCAGTTATTAAAATATGATATTGAAACTCATATTGCAGATGTAATGCTCTCAGATCATGTGATAAATCTGATGCAGAAGAAGACAAACACCTTTTGTTTCCCGAGTTTTATGAATAATAATATGCAATTTGTGCACTGGCTAAAACAAAAATAGCGAGAATATTTAACACATAATAAAGAATATGTAAATAGAACTGAGATCTTGTGGGAGGCGGGCAAGGCAGTTATACGGGGTGAGGTTAAGGCTTATATGGTGAAGATGTTCCAGAAGAATAAAGCCAGAGAAATGCAATTAGCAAATCAGCTCAGAAATACATATGAAAGCTATCTAAAAAATCCTAATGATAATACATGTAGAAAATACAAAGATGTAAGAACAGAAAGGGAATATGTTATGAAGGAAAAATGGGCACGGGAAGAGTTAAAAGCTAGGTCTTTATATCAGGGATATTAAGGGGTTTCGGCAAAACATCTGGCTAAGCTAGTTACATTTCGGAAAAAATCAAATATGATACCTGCAATTAAAAATGCAGGAAAACTTACTAGTACATCAGAAATTAGAGAGCTATTTTTGAAGTATTATTAAAATGTATATTTAGAAGGGAATATAGATCTGCAAGTGAAAGATCAATTTTGGGAAGGGTTAAATGTTCCAAGGATATCCCAGGAGGCATTACAACTGATAAATGCGCCAATTACGGAAATAGAAGTAGTAAATATAATTAAAAAAGCTAAATCAGGGAAGGCACCCGGTCCAGATGGTCTCACTGCCGAATTTTATAAAATTACTCAGGAGGAGATTGTAGAGACATTAACTAAATTGTATAACGATTATTATCTTTAAAAAGATATGAATTCACCGTATTTTTCGAACTCAATAATTACATTAATACATAAAAAAGGGAAGGATCCAGAGGATATGTCCTCTTATCACCCTATTTCATTGCTGAATCATGACTATAAAATACTAACGTCATTGATAGCAGAAAGGCTTAAAAAGGTTATAGCAGATGTAATACATCAAGATCAGGGTTTATCCCAGGCAGAAACTCAACATGAAATATGCGTAGAGTATTGACGGTTGTAGATCACATCTATCAGGGGGTCCAGGACGCCGGGGGGAAGCATAGTCAGTATAAAGATAGGGATTTGGCAATATGTAGAAAATTAGTAGAAACCCTAAGGAATGGTACCAATTAAATTATAAAGAATAAAATACAGATTGACCTAGGCAAATTGAATATATATTATCTGTCATTAACTGCAAAAATTATGTTGATTAAAACGATAATCTTCCCTAAATTGCTATTTTTATTACAGAATTTACCTTTATTCATGTCGAAGAAAGATATAGATAGATACAATAGGGCATGCACTAGTTTCATTTGGGGGAAGAGGAAGCCATGTATATTAATGGAAAAATTAAGCTATGGAAAACAATTTGGAGGATTCTCTCTACCTAATATAAAGATATAGAATTATGTTACAATAATAAGATTTGCCATAGACTGGCTTGTTAAGGCAGATTATGTTACTTATTATAATCTAGAAACCGAAATAATCAAGCTATTTAATCTACAGGCAATATTGCATTGTCCAAGCAGACAGTTACCAAGCAATGTAAATAAACTGATGACATTCACCAATATAGTTATAGCATGGCAAAAATATTGCAAGCTGGTGGGTCAGGAAGACCAGGTTTCTGTGTTCCTCCCTATTATAGGTACGGCTGATTTCTCACCTGGGAATAATAACAGTGTCTTTCAGGAATGGCAAAAAAAAAGATCTTATATATTTTTCCCAGATAAGAGAGCCTCAAACCGGGGTAATTAAATCTTACGAGAAGTTGACCCGAGAATTTGAGCTGCCAGCTAAACAGTTCTATGCATATCTACAAGCGAGATGTATGATAGACACATATACAGGAAGATTTGGGTCAGATTGGGCACAACCAGGTATTGATGCAGGCCTAATACTTTATAAATTAGGGACAAGTTCTATATCATTCTGGTATCAAAATGTAATGAAACTTATGGGGCAGCAGCATATTAACCAGGTGAAGGAGACATTTTTAAGATATTTTCCTACAGTACAAAGTCAAGATGGTCTCCACTGCAGAATTACTGCTATAAGTGTAATATGTTAAATGCTGATCTGATGCATTGTTTTTGGAACTGTCCCAAAATTCAACAATACTGGATGAAAGTGCAATACTGGTTAAATAAATAAGTGGTAAATTATAAGATAAGATTAAAATCATCTCAAATATTCTTCTTATACCCAGCAGAGAATCTGGGGGATAGGTATCTGATAAATCATGCTATCTTAACTGCAAGGCATTTAATTTAATAAGAAATGGAAACAAAAAATGATCCCAAGCTTGCAGGAATTTATTAATAATATGAAAAGTCAGATGATATTGGAAAGATTGGGTTTAAAACCTAATCTAGAAACACAATATATGAAGTTTTTTAAGAAATGGAAAAATTTCATCTGCTCATGGCCTTTATCGGAACAACGCCAATTTTTAAAACCCCTACAAGATACATTACCCTTTTTGAATTTAATAGTGGCGGAAGTTCTACCTATACAATGGGTATAACACTTGTAAAGAAGGTGTAGGAAGAAGAGAAGATATGTACATGCATATATATATGGGTATTTTTTTTATTTTTTTTGTTTTGTTTTTTTCTTTTTCCTCTTCCCCCCCTCTCTTCTCTTCCCTATAGTGTGTTTTCTCACAGTACAGCCCATTGGGCAAATATAGCTTTTCTAAATCAGATAGAGAAAGGTAGAACATCCAATTAAAATGTTAGTTGGTGGTTTCTTTTTATTGAGATAGGTAACAGGTTGATGTTTGAAAGAAACAGAATTTATTTGAGTTAAACCAAGGTGGTAATATATTAGTTATCAGAATATAATTGTATATGGATTTGTTTCATGTATACGGATATTGTTATGTCTGCTCTATTTCTTTTTTTTGTATTGTATGTATTACAAAAAATAAAAAAAACTACCATTGCAAAAAAATAACAAACAAAATTATCCAAAATAATGAAATTTATTTTTATTCTACCCTGTATAAAAAACAAAACACAAAATATAAAACCCTAATCTATAATAAACTACCAAGGGGCCCTTAAAAGGGCCTTTTGTAGGCCCTTAAATGGCCTACAAAAAAACAAAACACCCCCTAACAGTATAACATCTTCATCCATCGCAGGACCGGCATCATCTTCATCCCTGCGGAGGCGGAGGGGTCGATGCGCGGAGGTCAAGGCGAAGGTCCAAGGCGGAGGTCTAGGCGAAGGTCCAAGACAGAGGTCCAGGCGGAGGTCCGAGGGGGAGGTCCGGACAGAGGTCCATCGATCCAACGTGGAGGTCTTCTTCATGCGTCCGCCGCCCACTGAGGATTGAAATGCAAGGTAGCCTTTTAATACTGGGGGTACCATTGCATTCCTATTGGCTGAAAAATTTGAAACAGCCAATAGGAATTAGGGCTGCTAAAATCCTAAATCAGTTAATGGAATTTCAGTAGCTCTCATCCTATTGGCTGATTTGAACAGCCAATAGGATTTCAGTAGCTCTCATCCTATTGGCTGATTTGAATTTAAAAAATCAAATCAGCCAATAGGAATGCAAGGGACGCCAGTTTGAAAAGGCTCCCTTGCATTGAAGATTCAGTATACGGCTGCGACCGTATGAAGAGGATGCTCCGCGCCGGATATCTTCAGGATGGACCCGCTCCATGCCGCAGGGATGAAGATAGAAGACTCCACCGGGATTAAGATAGAAGATTCTGCCTGGATGAAGATAGAAGACGCCGCCTGGATGAAGACCTTGCCATCTGGATGAAGACCTCTCGCCGCCTGGATGTCCGGACTTCAGAAACTGGGTGGGGGTTTTTTTAGTTTAGAGTTTGGGCTTTTCTTAAAAGAGCTGAATGCCCTTTTCAGGGCAAGCAAAAGAGCTGAATGCCCTTTTAAGGGCAATGCCCATACAAATGCTCTTTTCAGGGCAATGGGTAGCTTAGGTTTTTGTTAGAGTTAGCCAATACTGCAAAACTTTCTGCGCTACACAGCCCTCAGCAATGAGACTATCATAAGTGGACACAAATAATGAGAGATAAAAACAATATAAATAGACTGTTAACGTATGTTCTCAATACCATTGGTCAATACACAGTCCAATTACTCCAGATGGACTTTTGGTGTTTGTAATACTCAAATGTATGATTAATATACATATATAGACTTTTAATAGTCATCACAGGCCTGGAGGAGTACTGGGATCCGGAATTTACCTGGTGGGACGTGGCAAATTAAACCGGTGTACCCTGCTGTTCCTGTGGAGACCATCTTTATTTTTTATGTGCATGTTTTTAATGTTATTTGGTAAGTGCAATTCTTACCTTGTGTTGTAGCTGTGAATCTGTCATCAAAACCACTTGAATCGAGGTTGTGCTTTTTGTTTTCATTCTCTGTTTTGTTAGAGTTAGGTTTCTTATTTTGGGGGGTTGGTTGGGTGTTGGGTTTTACTGTTGGGGGGTCTTTGTGTTTTTTGTACAGGTAAAAGAGCCCCTTAAAGGGTTATTGGTAGTTTAATGTAGGCTAGGTTTTATTTTTTTATATTGGGTGGGCTTTTTTAATTTTATAGGGCTATTTGATTAGGTGTAATTCTTTTTTATTTTTGATAATTTCGTTTGTTGTTTTTCGTAATTTAGCGTTTGTTATTTTTTGTAATTTAGTATTTTTTATTTTTTGTAATTAGATATTTTGTAAATTTTTAGAGTAGTGCTAGGATTTTTTAATGTGTATTTTAGTTTTCTTTAATTGGTAGTTTAATTTAGTTTAATAGTTATTTTAGTTTAATAGTTATATTCTTAGTTTAAAGTTAGGGGGGGGCGTTAGGTTTAGGGGTTACTAGTTTAAAATTGTTTATTGCGATATGGGGGGCTTTCGGTTTAGGGTTTAATAGTTTAATTTAGTATATTTTGTTGTGTGGGGCTTGCGGTTTAGGGGTTAATAGTTTAATTTAATATATTTTGTTGTGGGGGGCTTGCGGTTTAGGGGTTAATAGATTTATTATAATGGCGGTTGTGTCGGGGAGCAGCGAAATAGGGGTTAATAACTTTAGTATAGTGGTGACGATGTGGGGGAGCGTCAAAATAGGGGTTAATAAATTTTATTAGTGGCGGCGATGTCGGGAGCGGCAGATTAGGGGTTAATAACTTTAATATAGTATTTGCGATGTGGGAGGGCCTCGGTTTAGGGTACTTTGTAACAGTTTAGTTATGAGTTTTATGTAACAGTTTTGCTGCATAAAACTCATAACTACTGCTTTCAGATGGCGGTACGGATCGTGTCGTTATAGGGTGTAACGCAAGCTTTTTAGCCTCACCGCAAAACTCGTAATGGCAGCGCTATGGAAGTCTCATGAAAAAAAGTAATTTTTACGAGCGCGGGACTGACGTTGCGTTACAGGCTAAAATGCTTGGGGTACAGCTATACTGACAAGACTCGTAATGGCTGCGTTGCTGTTTTAACGCTGAAATTAAAAAATTTTCAGCATTAAAAGACGAACGCACAAATCGTAATCTACCTGTAATAAATTTGACACCTATATAGGTATTTAATAAGTTTATATGGAATCTAACATTAAAGAAATATTTTAGTAAGTATCCTATTCTATCTAATAATAATGAGGAAAACTCGTTTAAACATGTGAAAGGCAAAATTAAGTTTTATCCTACAGGTTTAAAATTAAGAGCAATGGATACATTCGTAGAATTAGTGACAAAAGATGTAGAGAAGGTATAGAAAAACCTTAAACTCAATCTAAATATGAAAGAAATTAAGGCACTGAAGAAATTAGATTTTTTTTTTTTTTTTTTTACAGATTTATAATTAACCCTTTAAATGC
The DNA here is from genome assembly GCF_027579735.1 of Bombina bombina. Classification (NCBI taxonomy): domain Eukaryota; kingdom Metazoa; phylum Chordata; class Amphibia; order Anura; family Bombinatoridae; genus Bombina; species Bombina bombina. The sequence goes on along the minus strand of NC_069504.1, from coordinate 784,241,111 downwards.
TAAGCACTTTCCCACCTGGGTGCTAAGCTGTTTTAATTTTTTTTTGTTGTTGCAACTTTCCCCCCTACCAGATCCCCTTACACTGTTGGAAAGGTTAGGCGATTACCTTTCCAACGGTGGGTCTTGGGGGTCTGTAGCTGCTTAGATGCCTGAGATACAGGTTTCTAAGCAGCGTGCCCCCTTTCCCTACACTTAACTGTCATTTTGTTAATAAAGTTGCTAGGTGACGTCATCACGTCATTGTGCGTGACATCACCACGCAAAACGTGAAGGAAGCCCCGGCAATGCCTGTCACTATACAGGCATGATCGCCAGGGTAGGAGCGGGTGGGAGCCCCCAAATCTCCCTCAAGGTGGGAGAGTGCTAGCGACGGCTCTGAGCCGTCATTAACACTAGAGTGGGAAACTCTGCGACAGCTCAGAGTCGTCGTTAGCACACAAAGGGTTAAACTGGCTGACAAGTGCGAAGGGTGTGTTTTAATGGAGAAAGAAATGTATGAGAAGGAATGTCTAAGGCAATTGACAGTAACTAAAACATATATCTGTCTTAAGAATAACCCATTAAATAAAATTAATACCGATTTGGAAAATTTTGCAAATGAAGGTTTTAATAAAAAAGAGTTGGATTTAATTTGTCCCAAATTTCCAAAAACACCTACATTTTATATATTGCCTAAAATACAAAAAGATAAAGAAAACCCATTAGGGAGACCTATTGTCTCCGGAGTGGAATTTCCAACAAGCTTCCGGTCCTTTTAGATATATTACTACAACCTTATCTAAAAGAGATTACAATCTTACCTTCAGGGCACTTTAAGTGTCATACAAATTTTAAATACTTTACAATGGGAATCTGATTGGTGATTAGTAACAGTTGATGTTACTTCTCTTTACACAATTATTGACAAAAAGAAAGGATTAGAAGCTGTGGAAAACATTCTAAAAAGAGATAGAAGCCTCTCTGACATCTAAATGGATTTCATCCTAAGAGGTATAGAATTGATTTTGGATTCAAATTTTTCTGGTTTAAAAATCAGTATTATCTACATATTAGTGGTACCGCTATGGGCACCAGGTTTGTACAAACTTATGCTAAGTTCTGGTTGTATTCTAATAAATAGACTGAGACATAATTATATATGGTCATTATACCATTGCTAAAACAACAAATCCAATGGTTAGGACTTTTGCACAGTACTGTATGTCTGATGTTTCTATGGGCTACAGACATTTGTGTAATTCTATATGGGTGGTGAGGTGAACCACTATTATTGCTGCCTGTGATCACTTACTAGTGTTGAGTTTGTGACTGAGCTTCAAGCAGTATCTACTGATCACACGTCCTGTTATACACTCTGTATTTATGTCCTTTTGTATTTTAATAAATTGTTTTAATTTATGCTGACGTTCCAGAATATATTTGGGGCTTTATGACCTACCAGCCTGAATATCTGAGCAAGATTGTAGCTCTCCAAAGTGTGAATATCTGTCCACCAGTGATTATTTATTGCAATATATACAGACTTCACTATTTTATGCTTTCTCTCTTCTTTGGGAGATCCTTGGAGACTATTACTATGAAGTGCTGACATCTCCTCCCATGATTATTTGCTCCTGTATGGGCTAAAATTGACATTTTTATTTACCACATAACCTTTCATTTTGGGGTGATTTACATTTATGATTATTATTTTAGATCTGAAAAAGTGCAGGATGCTTTCTTTGTTTTCTGTACTACTGAAACAGGAAAATGCGGGATTCATAACACAACATCAACCTTGTAGTTGAACTTTTCAGTTCCAATATCAAACAAACTTTATTGAACAAAAGGCATATTTGACAACCTGCTAACAAGTAACTAACTACAAGACTTTCTTCAACACCTAGGCTTTGCATAAGATACACTTAGCAATACATGTATTCCTTACAGAGAAATGGTAGCATGCATTTGCTAAATGGGTGAACTTTATATTATGCATAAATAGCTATGAAGAGAAGCATATTTTATGATGCTATTGTTCATGCTGTGTTCAGTTATGTCCTCAATATTAAAATGTTGATTTATTTTGATTGTCTAATTGATAAATTTGAACATAAATGTTTTAAAAGGGACAGTATACTATAAAATTGTTTTCCCCTTAAGTTGTTTCCAATTACTTTTTTTACCAGTATAAAAAAAAGTATAAAATGTATGAGATTTGCTTTTTTCAGTTTTTTTGTATATATCAAATAGCTGATTTTGTGTTTTGAGGCCACAACTTAATAAAATGGGTTGAGCTTGTAGATATAATCTGATCTCATTACTTTATCACATTGTGTACATATACATGCATCTTTATCTTATATTTGCCCATAAACCAATCACCAATACAAGGAGAGAACAATGGAAAATTAACATTTTATTACCTTATCTTTACTATACTCCACTGGGAGTGTAATTTCTTTTGCTGGCTGTGTTTACACAGCTTGGCCTTAAGGCCAACATTTTTCAGGATAGGTGGGGATACCACAGGCTAAATCATCTATTTCAAATGCCAATATAAGGGTAATGGAAATACTTTTAAACAATTTAATACACAAGTGGATCATTGGGAACAAATTAAAGGGGAGAACATTTTTGAGTAAACTATCCCTTTAACTGTACAAGAATGCCCAACACTGAATATTGGAAAAAAATAATTATTTTCCTGTATAAAACAGTTTTGAATGTCTATTATCCAGTCCAATAAGATGTTGCAATGCCTTTTTAACCATTTGATTTCTTAAACTGTAGATCAGAGGGTTTAACATTGGTGTCACTGCTACATACAAAATTGAGAAGAATTGATCGACTTGTTCCGAGTTCTCTGAAGGTGGCCGTATATACATTAAGAAAATAGTTCCATAGAATATCAGGAGAACTGTGAGATGAGATGTGCAGGTTGAGAAGGATTTCTTTCTACTCTCTGTGGACTGAATACTTAGAATGCTGGATATTATTTTTAAATATGATATCAAGCTGAGAAAGAAAGGTACAAGTCCAGCGAGCAAAACATCCAAATATATGATAATCTGTAAGTTGTTCGTGTCACTGCAAGAAATTTTTAGCAGAGCTTTAGCATCACAGAAAAGTTGTTGGATTTTTTTTGTGCCACAGAAAGACAATTGAGATGCAGGTATGGTCAAAAGAAGAGAGTTGCTAAAACCAAATATCCAACTGCCCAACACTAGCAGATGACATTTTCTTTTATTCATCACAAGGGAGTAATGTAAGGGATGGCATATAGCGACATAACGGTCATATGCCATAGATGACAATAGGACAACTTCTGTACAACCCATGATTACAAAGATAAGAAGTTGAATTATGCATTTTGTGAATGATATTGAATTATTTCCTGTTAGAAAAATATCCATCAGTTTAGGAAGAGTGACTGAAATGTAAATAATGTCTACAAACGATAGGTTGCGAAGGAAAAAGTACATGGGAGTCTTTAGATGTAAATCCACGAATGTTAATATAATTATTGTTAAATTTCCTACTATCCCTATCATGTAGATGATGAAGAAAACAAAGAATTGAAGATAATGTTTTCCGGCATAGTCAGAAAATGCTAAAATTTGGAAATCTGAACTTGACGTCAGGTTGGTCATGAACTCTTTTTCTAGAAAGTTTCACATAATCATGAAGAAGAAAGACTTCTGTTTGATTTTCTGTAAAAAGATATTTTAAAACAAATTATTTAGAATCTGAAGTGTATGGCAAAAGCAATGAAATAAAAAATATTTTTATACTCTTGAGGCAAAATCTGAAGTTTATATAGCGATTCCATAAAGTGTAAACTTGCTACATATCTAATATGTGTAATATCTAGCTCTTTATTATTTCAGGTAACACTTTGTATATCATTACATTTAGGAGTAATATTATATCAGCTTATATAGGTCTAAATTACAAGTTGAGCACAAAATATCGCATTCACAAAAGTAATTACACGCATTGCCCCTGCAAAGTTGGTAACCACTACTTTATATATATCGAATTACAGTACATTATCAGAATTTTAAAGAGGTTCTATAATAGTTATTGTGGATTTCGCTCGCTATATGTTCTAAAAGTAAACTTTTTGCAAGCGTCGGGATGTGCTCAATTGTACAAGGTGAAAATAAAAAGTTACCGCTCACGAACTTAGGCGAACTTAGAATATGGCGCACAATAACCTATTCCCCCCATACAAGTCAAAGGAAAAAAACGCATATTCGCAAGTGCGCTAAACCAACATGAAAATATGATTATTTTACATAGAAGAATATGTTCTATTTATTCATAAATACATATTTCAACATATAAATGACGGTATTTTGCACAAATATATATTTATACATACACACATATATATATAAATATATATATATATATATATACAGTATATATATATATATATATATATACAGTATATAAGATTAGATAAAGGTATAGATATGTACAGATATATATAGAAATATATATTTATAAATACATAGAACATATTCTGCTATGTGCAGAACATTGGAATGTAAAATATTTACAGTAAATACACAGTATAACACTTTATTAGAAATAAATATTGCAGAAATATGTTTTTTCATCTACTTGACAGCAAAGGGCTCCAATGCACTTCTATATATCTTTGAGCCTTTATAACTTTTGTGTGCAATATTTTTTTTAAATAATTTTATTAGATGGTGTTATTATGAGTGTAACTATATTGTGTAATGTATTTTTGATGTGTTTTGTGACAGTTTTTATTTGAGTGTAACAGTTAACCAGAGCTCTGAGGTTACGGTTATCATTCTAGCGTAAATTGCTATTGTGCTCACTCATTCACATTTACTTTGAACTTAACTTGCGTGCAAGCGATATCAGGTTTTCACATTCGTTTGTACGCAAGTTAACGCTAGCACTCCCCCCCATAATCTGGCCCTTAGTGGGTAGCTACTGTAAAAGGAAAGGATATTGTTCATAACAGAATGATCTGTTAATATTTTTGAACGTATATATATATATATATATATATATATATATATATATATATATATATATATATATATATATATTGTAACAGGAACACTTTTAACCACGGTCTTCTAGGGCACAAATGCAGCACAGGACAGTCCACTGTAGTTTAAAATGCTTTATTTTTCACAGCAATAACAAACAGGCAGTTCATTTTCAAAAGAGGGAAATCCTTCCTCTGCAGCAAAGTTAAGTACTTTTAAATGTGTCCCAGCACTTCACAGCATTCCACAAGTGCTTTGTAAAAATAATGTCCTTTTACAGTTCACAGGAACAAAAGTCTTTTACACAGTGTAACAAACACACACACCAGCTTCTGTAGCTGTGTAACTCTCTCTCAAGGCCTAAGTGAGGCTGCTATTTAAACCCTCACAACTTCTAATTAGCCACACCTGTGATTAGCTGCTGGACAGCTTCACAGCTGTCTGGGATAATGGCCCACCCTCTCTCCAATTATCCCAAACCCCAGGGACCCAGAACACAGTTTATCAACTGCATAATCAAATACACACTCTTTCTCCCTGGGGTTTTAACTGAAAGGAGAAATAGCATGTACAATGCTTGGTCTTAAATATCTTCCATTTATAACCAGGCCTTGCTTTCTGTCACATATCCTCCCCCCCAGCTCACACCCAGTGGGTTGAGCAACCATGGACATCAATGAATGTACCCGAGACAAACCATCAGCATTGCCCTGCAAAAGACCAGCCCTGTGCTCAACAGTAAAATTGAAGGGTTGCAAGCTAAGAAACCACCTAGTAACCCTTGAATTTGTTTCCTTATTCTGACTCATCCATGTCAGAGGAGCATGATCTGTTATTAATTTAAATTTTCTTGCCAACAGATAGTACCTAAGCTCTAAAGCCCACTATAGAATAGTTCTTTTCCTGTGAAATAAGTTTTCTGCTTAGGAAAAGGACAGGATGCTCTTCTCCCTGACACTCCTGCGAGAGAACTGCTCCTAAACCAACATCAGAGGCATCTGTCTGTACAATAAAATCTTTAGCGAAATTGGGGGTTACCAAAACTGGATGGGCACAAAGGGCATCTTTCAAATGCTTAAAAGCTTGTTCTGCTTCTGGGGATAATTTTATCATAATTGGGGCCCTTGCTTTTGTGAGATCTGTCAAGGGTGCCGCAATTGTAGCGAAATTCGGGATAAACCTTCTATAATAACTAGTTATCCCAATAAATGCTCTTACTTGTTTTTTAGTTAGAGGCTGTGGCCAGTTCTGTATGGCCTCTACTTTTGTTGTCTGAGGTTTAACTAATCCTCTACCAATAGTATAACCCAAGTACTTAGCTTCTTGTAAACCAACAGTTCATTTTGCAGGATTGGCAGTTAACCCAGCGGACCGTATTGCATCAAGTACTGCTTGAACTTTTGGAAGATGGGATTCCCAATCTGTACTATAAATTATAACATCATCCAAATATGCTGCCGCATAACGAACATGGGGTTTCAGAATTCTATCCATCATCCTCTGGAATGTTGCCGGGGCCCCATGTAACCCAAATGGCAACACCGTATACTGAAATAAGCCCTCTGGGGTTGAAAAAGCTGTCTTTTCCTTTGCTTGACTAGTGAGAGGCACCTGCCAATACCCTTTCGTTAAATCAATTGTAGTGAGATAACGTGCTTTTCCTAGCCTTTCTATCAACTCATCTACTCTAGGCATTGGGTAGGTGTCAAATTTGGAAACACAATTAAGCTTACGAAAGTCATTACAGAACCTTAATGAACCATCCGGCTTTGGAACAAGCACGATTGGACTGTTCCACTCACTTTGTGATTCCTCAATTACCCCAAGCTTTAACATTTTTTCTACCTCCAGTTTAATAGCCTTTTTACGAGCCTCAGGGACCCCATAGGGTTAAGGCATACCTTCTTCCCTGGTTCTGCTATTATGTCATGCTTAATAACATTAGTTTTCCCCGGTACCACAGAAAATACCTCTTTGTTTATTCTAATAAAATCCTTGACCTCTCGCTTCTGATGTACAGATAGGGTTTCCGATATATTTACCTCTGGTTCAGTGACAGGGAGTTCTGTAGGTTTTAAGGCAACTAAAACTTCCCTATCTTTCCAAGGTTTTAACAGATTTATATGATATATTTGCTCAGGTTTCCTTCTCCCTGGCTGACTTACTTTGTAATTAACATCACCCACTTTCTCAATTATCTCATATGGGCCCTGCCAAGTAGCCAAGAATTTATTTTCAACTGTAGGGACCAGAACTAACACCCTATCCCTAGGTTGAAACACCCTGGCTCTAGCATTATGGTTGTAGCTGTACTTTTGTGCTTCCTGTGCTTTTCCCATATGTTCCCTTACAATGGGCATGACAGCTTCCATACGATCCTGCATTTGGGAAATATGTTCAATAATACTTCGATAAGGTGATGTCTCTTGCTCCCAAGTCTCTTTAACTATATCTAGTAATCCCCTGGGATGCGGCCCATATAACAGTTCAAATGGGGAAAAACCTGTAGAAGCCTGGGGAACCTCCCTGATAGAGAACATTAAATAGGGTAACAGAAGGTCCCAATTTCTCCCATCTGTGTCAATTACCTTTCTTAGCATACTTTTGAGAGTTTTGTTAAACCTTTCTACTAAACCATCAGTCTGAGGGTGATATACTGAGGTCCTTAGTTGTTTTATGCCAAACAATTTACACAATTCTTTTGTAACCCTGGACATAAATGGAGTTCCTTGGTCTGTCAAAATTTCCTTAGGTATCCCGACCCTGCTAAACATTAGCATGAGTTCTTTTGCTATGGACTTTGCAGAGCTGTTTCGAAGGGGAAGTGCCTCAGGATAGCGTGTAGCATAATCAAGGATTACCAGTATATACTAATGTCCTCTAGCAGATTTAACCAGCGGGCCCACCAAGTCCATAGCAATACTTTCAAAAGGCACATCAATTATAGGCAAGGGCACTAAAGGGTTACGAAAATCTTTAGCAGGAGCTGTAAGTTGACACTTAGGGCATGAAGCACAATAATCCTTGATGGCTACAAATATCCCTGGCCAATAAAACCTTCTAAGAACTCTCTCTTTGGTTTTCTCAACTGCCAAATGCCCCCCTAGAATGTGGTTATGTGCAAGATTTAATACAGTGTTTCTAAAAGTCTGGGGCACCAAAAGTTGTTTAACAATGTCTGTTCCTTTCTTCTCTACACGATATACCAAATCATTAACTGCTTCAAAATAAGGATAGGGTAATACATTTCCTGGCTGTGTCACAACGTCATTTATAACCCTGATATTATTTCTTGCCTCTACCAATGTTGGATCCTCCCATTGGGCTTTTTTAAAATTACCAGGGCCACCAACCAGATCGATCAAATCATCAATATTTTCCGAGCTAGTACTTGGTACTTCATTACTCTGAGAAGGTTGATCACCTACTAATACAGGCATAGGGCAATAAATCTTTTTTTTTCTCCTTTTCAATGGAACCCCCTTCAAAATCAGTTTCAGAGAAAGGAAATACATAAATATCAGAAGTTTTACATATTTCTGGAGATTCCCATAACTCCAGAAATTTTGGAAAATCTCTCCCTATCACCACCTCATGGGCTAAATTTGGTACTACACCCACACAATATTTTAATTTACCACACTGAGTCTCAATCTCCACCTCAGCTGTAGGATATTCCCGTTTATCTCCATGAACACAGATAATTCCCATTTTTTCCCCATAATCTAATACTGCATCTGGTACTAAAGATTTAGCCACTAGTGTGACCATACTTCCTGAATCAAGCAAAGCCCTAGACACTTTACCATTAACCGTCACAGTACACCAATGGGAATCATTATTAACAGAGCTGTTGCTATTAGACAATAGTGAATGTGCAACATTACAGTCCATAAATTCATCTTTATCACAGTCTCTAGCAATATGCCCAACCTCATTACATTTAAAACATCTTACAGGTTGGTTATATTTAAATGTTTCCTTAATTCCTGGTGAAATGTCTCTGGTGTTTTGCCTACACACCTGCTGCTCTCTTATCCCCTTTATCCCCTGAACAGTCTTACCAGTTCTTGTAGAGCTCTGGGACTTGGGATTGTGGGGCTGATCCATTGAAGATTGTTGCAAAACTTCTCCTGAAGCTATAAATACAATCAACTGATCCGCTGTTTGAGGATCACCTTGAATAACCCACCGCCGCAGGGAAGCAGGTAATCCACGCTGAATCCGGTCCATCACCAGTAGTTCCACTATTTTGGTAGCCGAATTAACCTCTGGTTGCAGCCACTTCCTGGCAAGGTGTATAAGGTCGAACATCTGGGATCTTGCAGCATTATGAGATGAAAACATCCAGGAATGGAATCTTTGTGCACGGACTGCCGAAGTCACCCCCAGGCGTGCAAGGATTTCTGCTTTCAATTTCTCATAGTCACTGGCTTGTGCTGGCTCTAAATCAAAGTAGGCCTTCTGAGGTTCACCACTAAGAAATGGCACAAGTATACTCGCCCACTCAACTGTCGGCCATTTTTCTCTTTCTGCTGTGCGTTCAAATGCCAAAAGATACGCCTCAACATCATCAGCTGCTGTCATTTTTTGAAGATAATGACTAGCCCTTATTACTCTGGAACCTTGGCTGCCACCAACATATTCAGAGTTCAGTTTTTCTGATATGGCTTGAACCTCTCGTTGCAGAGTTTATGTAGCACTTTGTTGCTCTTCCTGGGACTTCCTGAATGTCTCAGCTTGCACAGCAGCCATCTGTTGTATCAATAATTCAGTGTTCTCCTTCTGTGATTTAGCCAGCAGCATAGCACTCTCTGACTGGGCCAAGACCACCTGTTGCAGTGCTGCACTATTTTCAGCAGCTTTTCTGTTAGTCTCCTGCTGAATAGCATTAGAATGGATCAAAGCTTTAATGACTTCCTCCATGTTGCTTACAGATTATTATGCCCACAGACATACAATGTGGTCGCATTCTCCACCAAGTGTAACAGGAACACTTTTAACCACGGTCTTCTAGGGCACAAATGCAGCACAGGACAGTCCACTGTAGTTTAAAAGGCTTTATTTTTCACAGCAATAACAAACAGGCAGTTCATTTTCAAAAGAGGGAAATCCTTCCTCTGCAGCAAAGTTAAGTACTTTTAAATGTGTCCCAGCACTTCACAGCATTCCACAAGTGCTTTGTAAAAATAATGTCCTTTTACAGTTCACAGGAACAAAAGTCTTTTACACAGTGTAACAAACACACACACCAGCTTCTGTAGCTGTGTAACTCTCTCTCAAGGCCTAAGTGAGGCTGCTATTTAAACCCTCACAACTTCTAATTAGCCACACCTGTGATTAGCTGCTGGACAGCTTCACAGCTGTCTGGGATAATGGCCCACCCTCTCTCCAATTATCCCAAACCCCAGGGACCCAGAACACAGTTTATCAACTGCATAATCAAATACACACTCTTTCTCCCTGGGGTTTTAACTGAAAGGAGAAATAGCATGTACAATGCTTGGTCTTAAATTTCTTCCATTTATAACCACTTGCTTTCTGTCACAATATATTATATATGAATTGTATTTATCTGAGGATAAATAAATATATATATATATATATATATATATATATATATATATAGGTAGCCTTCAATTTCCACTGTTTCAATTTCCGCCATTTCACAATAGAGCCTGTGTTTGGTAGTCACATGACCACGATTGAGGCCTCCTTTTTTTACTTCATCAGAAGAAACTGAGGACTTGATGATCAAAAGGTCTATGCGCTGGCGATGATATTAAAGAATGCTCATCAGTACTTCTATTTCCCCGGTAGAATGATCTAAAGCCATTTCTTACCCTGAAAACAGGGTGTCTTGCTAAGGGTCGTATACTGTATTTTTGTATGTGAAGAAAATGCATACATTACCAAAGTGCACATTAAAATTAGTAGTTTAAAAATCTTACAATATGAAAAATAGAACCATCCACACAAAAATCGTAACAAAATTCTTCACTATAAATGATATTTTTATCAAAAAAACTTATGTATATTACACAGGAATAACTCGTATTAAATATGCACAGCGTAAATTGGAATTTAAGTACACTAGTTGTGCAAATATCACTTAGAAAATCGTACTTACAAAGTGTAAAATGGGCTGAACATGGGCGTTCCATGGGAGTATATGAATCTAATCCCAGCATAATTCCCTGAAAAAAGATTAAAATGATTGAAGATGTGCTCCCTGTATTTGGACTGTTGTATATAAATGGTTATAAGAGACTACAAGTGAAAGGAGTACCATTTTTTTATACATAAAGTGACAGTACCGTACCTCTACTTAAAATTGCAGATAAAAAAACTGTGATGTATCTAAAAGGAGTGTAACATGTCAAAATATGTTGTCATCCTTGAAACTAAAAGGCAATACAAAGAGGGCATTTTGTTTGTGTCCATGTTTAATAAAAAAAAAACTGTGATTTTTTTATATTTTTATATGCTGGAAAATGTTAAAAAGATATTGTCATCCTTAAAGCTAAGAGTGTTTTTTTCTAAAATTTGTGGAAAAATGTCTTTTTTATATGCTGCAAAGAAAAAAAGCTTCACTTGTTGATAAGAAGAGTTTCCACCGCTTCATTTGTGCATAAATAAGTGTCAAAAAAGAATACCCTTTAAAATGTAGCAAAGAAAGTGTGTCACTTTTAAAAAATCTGTGGTTTTATTGTTTCAATATAAATTTGTTGCATAGCACTTTCTGGTCCACCCCAAACAAATTATCCTCCAAATCTAATTTTTAATGTTGAAGAGACTATGCTTTTTTGGAAGAAATTGCCATCAAGAACCATCATCGCCCATGAAGAGCAGTCTGCAACAGGAGCAAATGTTGGTTTACCATTCCCAGACACATATGCTCTCAAGAGCCTAAACAAAGCCATGTGTGGAACAAGATGGCTTGGGTTACACAAGAAATCTTTTTGTATTGGTACACAAATAATTTTTGCACCATTGTGCTTTTGTTTTTGTCAAAATAATGTTAACAGCCAAAGCTCTTCTTCTCTTAGATAATACCCCTGGCCATCCTGGAAATTTTAATGCAGTTAGAACACCTCTGGATGTCATTGTTATTTACATGTCACCAAACAACAAATTGGTTTTGCAACCTATGGACCAAGGGGTTATAGCAAATAGAAATTACATTTGTTTGGAAAGGTATGCAAAAATAACAAAAAGTGTGTTATTCGTTCCATTCGTTTATGAAGTAATGAACAAATCCTCATATGAACAAATAAACTAATGTATGAACAAACAAATTTTGTTCATGCCTTCATTCATATAAAAAGTACAGTCAGGGGGGGGGGCGGTGCCTACAGCCGATGCGGCAGGACATGTTTTTGAAGAGCTCCTGACTTTATATCATATTTTCTATACTAAGCTATTATTTCCTTAGTAGCTTTATACCACAGAAAGTTTACAAGAATCAAGACAGTATTCCTAAGCTTTGTACCTGACCTATGTTCTTCGGTTCAACTTCCTAGCCATCTAAAGAACTTATAAGCAGCGTCGCCGGTAAGGCCTACTCTTTTAGAGAGAAACAACGGAGTTGGGGCAGCCGCACAGTACCCCCCCCCAGACCTCTGGGTTACAAGCTCATAACGAAGCACAAATTCTAAGTGGAATCAACACTACTTAAGCCTATTTCAACAACTGTCACAGTACAAGAAAAGATTTTTGGAAACCTGAGTGCCTCCTTCATCAATACGCAACTCTAAAGATGGTGTTTGGCGCTGAAACAATACTTGCAGCCGTGACAAGGATGCTGCAGGATCATCATGAGCAGTTACAAAAGTCCTGGGAAGCCGAGTATGGAAGCCTTCGTAAGCTGATCAGACAGGTTGGGCACCACCATATGAAATCAAGAGACCTAGCAGAGAATACCGATAAAGATGCAAACCTTCAGGAGCCTACTATGAGTATAACGGACACAGCACCCTCAACCCAGGCTCTGACTATGACCGCAACGCTCCTGAATAGATCCAATGAGAACCCCCAAGTCATGGTTGAAGTTCCAGATGCGGCTCAGTTCACTTGTGCGAGACAAATGCAGGTCTCCAGGCCACAGCTGATCGAGACTGAAACTGCAGGCGCGGCCAACACTGAAGAGATTGTCGCACTCTCAGGCCCTAACACAACTTACCTAGCACTTCACCTCAACGATGCCAAAGAGAGGTGGGTGACAGGAGGGTCGCTGACATTGGCTGCGGTTGAACTCACATTTCCTATGAAGAGCGCTATTGTGGAGACCTGGCCTGCAGAGGTGGAGCTCTTAGATATACATGACGGTCTCCCGGTGAAAAGGGTGAGTCCGAGGGATCAGCCTACAGTCTGGGTTGCTGCTAAGGGATCCTATGATCGGGTCATGGATGGTGGGGAAGCAGTATACAGCTGCCGACCTTTTGATCCTGGAGGCTATCAGCCATGTTCTCTCATTTTTCCAAGCTTCCCACTTCGCTGAGCCTTCAGTAGGTGACAGAAAAGGGTACTTACGGACTGACAGGTCACAGCCGCAGCACACAGAATCCCATAGTATCCTCTTCCGAATAGACTTCCTAACGCGCTTAGCTGTGGACTTATACTTGCGATTCGGATGAGTGTTGTTTTTCTTTTTAAATGGGGACTTGAGCTATTGAGGTTTATATAACTGTTTATTGCTGTGCCTAGCTGCTAGGACTGGTCTTGTATGACTCAAAAACACTCCACTGCAAGTCGTTTTGTGCATGTCTGCTCACCATTTACCCTTCACCCATACCTTGGACTACTGGTACACAGACATTTGTGTAACGGCCAGGATACCCTGCACCAGTATAACTTTCACTCTGAGATAGATACACTGCTAACGGCTCATCCTGTGCTTATGAACTCTGTGTTAGCCTTTATTAACTCTGTTGTAGCATATAACATAAATAGCTGCCACGGACAGGAGGTATAATTCTGTGTCAACGTAACTAGGAGGTTATAAATGTACTGTCTAAATCAGCATGCTATACTCCTTATAATATGTTTCAGAATGCACCACCCTGGGGTAAATATAATGCTCAGATAAATGCACAGACGGCCACAGTTGCTGCTGAATGGGGACAACATTGCCCTGGGGTAAAAGTAATGTCTTAGCGTAACTCTGCATTAACGTTCCAAATTATCTCAGGATGCATTGTCCTTTTTGATTGGTCCAATGTGGCTCAGACTGCTAAAGATTTAGTACATATTGACTCAGCCCAACATTAACGCAGCCTCATATCAGTTAACATTCCCCCTGCTTTTGATATACCCAGGAGCTGCTTGCTTCAATAACTCACTAATATCTACCCAGGTGCTGCTGGTTTAAGTAACTCCCTAATGTGTCTCGGACTGCTAAAGATTCAGAACACATTAATTCAGCTCCATATCAGTTAACATTCCCCCTGCTTTTAGTATACCCAGGAGCTACTTGTTTAAACACTACAATAATATAAGTAAATCACTCACTGTGTATTAATCCTCATATATTATTCTCAGTAATTCCTTATAATTATATAACGTGCTTGTTTAAGTAACTCACTACGTGTAAGTGTTGATTACCTACCTTCTTTAATTACATTCTGGGTCCAAGAGTGGCCCACTTTCCTTGCTCTCCTCTTTCCCAAGGCCCCCTACTGCGGCACAGTTATACGTCAGGAGGTCCAAGAGTGGCCTTTATATTTCTTTAGGGGCATACGCTATATATTTGAGTTAACATACTCTAATGGGGATGCTTTGTAACAGAAAACATGAGGTTACATTTTCTTATCTTTATTCGCATCTCTAGATAATAATTGTTTTCCTCATTTGACATGACCATATCTGGGGATATTGAATATATTATTTTGTTTTTATTCATATTTTTCTCCCAGTGTTAATGTGATTCCTTAATGTACTTACATGTCTTGCGAATTACTGCTTGAATTGTTAAATTAAGCATAATACCTCAATAAAAAGTTAAAAAAAAAAAAAAAAAAAAGTACAGTCAGGATAGAAGCCAATCACAAGAGACTAGGAAGCCCAGAATTAATTTATTGCTTAAAGGGACATGAAGCCCAAAATTTTTCTTTCATGACTCGTATAGAAAATACAATTTTAAACAACTTTCTAATTTACTTCTATTATTTTAATTTGTTTCATTTTCTTGGTATGATTTTTTGAAGGAGCAGCAATGCACTACCGGTTTGTGACTGAATGACAATCGGTTTATATATGCAGCCACCAATCAGCAGCTAGAACCTAGGTTCTTTGCTGCTCCTGAGCTTTCCTAGATAAACATTTCAGCACAGGATAACAAGAGAAGGAAGCAAATTAAATAATAGAAGTAAATTAGACAATTGTTTAAAATTGTGTGTTCTGTCTAAATCCTGAACGTCTAATTGTGACTTTACTGTCCTTTTAAGCAGCCTATCAGTGTCAAACCTGACAGTGAACTAAGAGCGACGTGTGCAATTTCTTACCCAATCCTGACTTCCCATTTGTCGGGCTAAAAAAGCACAATTAAACCCCTGCCTGAGCTAGCTCTGATCAAAACCATTTTGATATTTAGTATGTGAGCTTGGTTAAAGGGACAGTCTAGTCAAAATTAAACTTTCATGATTCAGATAGGGAATGCAATTTTGAAAAACTTTCCAATTTACTTTTATCATCAAATTTGCTTTGTTCTCTTGGTATTCTTAGTTGAAAGCTAAACCTAGGTAGGCTCATATGATAATTTCTAAGCTCTTAAAGGCCGTCTCAAATCTCAGTGCAGTTTGACAGTTTTTCATAGCTAGAGGGCATTAGTTCATGTGTGCCATACAGATAACATTGTGCTCACGCTCATGGATTTACCTAGTAGTCAACACTGATTTGGCTAAAATGCAAGTCTGTCAAAAGAACTGAAATAAGCGGGCAGTCTGCAGAGGCTTAGATACAAGGTAATTACAGAGGTAAAAAGTATATTAATATAACCGTGTTGGTTATGCAAAACTGGGAAATGGGTAATTAAGGGATTATCTATCTTTTAAAACAATAACAATTATGGAGAATACTGTCCCTTTAATGCTGGACGAATGTGGTTATTTTAATAACACTAACTTAGATTAATTTTATGATATCAAATTTCACTGGGACTCCAGTAGAAAGGCATAAGAATCATTGCTATCCAGGACTAGATACATGATAAGTGTTAGAGGTTGTGGAGGTTTCTCCAGAAAACATATTGCACACTCCTCCACTCTGGTTCCCCTTTTCCTCCCCTCCTCCCATCTTTTCTCATAATTATCTTCTACATTCTACTGGTTCTTTCTCCTGTATACTCTGGTTACTTCCCTCTTGGACGTGACATTAATGCTAAAATTATAATGCAAGCTCTTATGCAGGGGTGGGCAAGACGTAGATTGCGGTCTACCAATGGACCGCAAGTGATTTTTGAGGTGACGGCCTGTAAGATTTCAAAAGTCTGCATAATAAGAGAAAGATTTCTCACACATCTACGGCAGCGAGGTTCTTCATTTAGAATCTAGAATTCTAGATAGGATCTAGATTCTGAGTGAAGAGCCTCGCCACTGTAGATGTGTGAGAAATCTTTCTCTTACGCAGACTTTTGAAATCGGCTATGACTCTGAGTCTATGATGGCGGTATGGGCACTGTATTTCAGCATGCGTGACGCGGCTGTAGCTGAACTCGCTGCCCCCACTTTGGTTACAGGACCTGCCCCCTAATCAACTTGAGATGGCGTCCAGCCAATAAAATTACTTTGTAGAATGAGTCTCGAGCTGTCTTGATTGTGAGACTACTTATCATACACAGGCACGATACACAGATAAGGTTGCTTGATGGTCCCAGCATAACGTAAAGACAGAGCTCTCGCAGTAAGTAAAGACAGAGCGCGGCTGCATTTGTTAAAGAGCATAGCTGATTTTTAAAGCTGAATTACTTGTGTCAAAAGTACAATTTTGAGCCAGCAGGTCCTATTTGTGTCAAAAATACAATTTTCAGCCAGCAGGTTCTATTTGTGTCAAAAATAAATTTTTCATCGAGCAGGTCCTATTTGTAGCAAAAATACAATCTGTGCTGGACTATTCTTTATGTTTTTTGAATAAATACATTATTGTAATTATTATCAAGACTGGTGTTTTTTTCTTTTAGTTAGGTTAGAGGTAGCCCTTGCCTTACAAAAGTCTGCCCACCCCTGCTCTTATGTATCATTCTCTCCAATGTACCAAGAACACTTCAGAACGTAACAAGCAAGTTTTATATTCGTTACAATTGTTATTTTTGTTTATAATTAATTGCTCTGTACTAAACAGAAGTCTTCTAAAATATATGAAAAATTACAAAATCATGTATCTGTTTTGTAACGTTAAAAAAATGTAAATAAATATTAAAATAAAAAAAAAACGATTCATTATTTTGTCTTGATTTTAGGAATACCTCATATGTCTAGGTTTCTATACCATTTATAGCAAATATTGTCTAAATACTAAGGGTGGAATTATTGGTTTAATGCTAAAATATAAATATACTGTATATTTCCCCCGTAAACCCCCCCAAAAAACAACATGAATATTGTTTTTTTTTAACATTATATATCGAGAATAAATTTCCTTATATACAGTACAGATATAACAAGTAATCTAGCTTGTGTGGTTTATTTTTTGGAGCTTTATTGGATACCTCATTTGTCTAGGTTTCCATGTAATTTATAGCAAATATAGGCCAAATACTATAAAAGTGGAATTATTGGTTTAATGCTAAAATATAAATATACTGTATATTTTGTTGTAACCCCACAAAAACAAACAAACACATGCATATTCCAACATTAAGTATCTACAATAAAGTTTCTTATATACAGATATAACAAATTATATAGCTTATGTTTGTGGTTTGTTTTATTGAACTTGCATGGCACAGATTTACAAGTCATTAAATAAATATAAGTCACATATAAGCAACTGTGTCCCATATGGGTTAGACTTTGGCATATATAAGGAAAAAACTGTCAGTAATATAAGTTGGGTTATAACTAAATTTTTAAATTATGCACATACGCAGTGAAAGCCTTCCAAAAATATAAAAACAAAACAAAACCTAAGCATTATTGGTTCCTGGGCAGCAAATAGCAGAAATATGAGTATTATATTGATTATAGGTTAAAAAAATAAAAATAGAGCATGCAGCAGAGTTGATCACAGTGGTAGTTTATTTTTTCCATGTGTTACCATAATGAATGAATTTATTAAATGATATATGAGATGTATTTACACTTTCATGAGCGCTATACAAGTTTATTGCCTACCAAAGAATCCCATTAACAGTTAAAAAAAATACAAAAAATACAAAATAATGTGACAATACTAATGACGTTACATTAGACTGTCACACTGAAGATATAATACTGAAACAAAACGAAATAGCTTACCAAGCAGTTCTCAGTGAGATAGATGTAAAGTCATCTGTACCTTGACAGAATGGGCAAATATTCTCATTAATGTGAGACTTGTTAGGATGTTCAGTAATAATGAAATGAAATTTTAAAATAAAATGCATGCTTGCCTAGATGATGATCATTTATACAGCAATTGAACTGTGAACCCTATAAATACCTAATGTTGTCTCTGAAGACATACTTACAAATCAACCCCAAAAGACTCATTTGACTATTTTTTAGCTAAGTCACTTGAGGGATAAAGCAGATAAACAGGAAATGCAGCTGGATATATTTTATTAAAGAGAGTAGGCAACCACATCTTTCTATGCAATTTAAGGAATATAATATTTGTAAAAAATAAAATTCTCTAAAGAATGCAAACAATAATTATTACATGTTATGTCTTTTCAATTTTTTATAACAATAATTTGAAAGTAAATATGATAGGTAGCATAATATGACCTGCCTTGCCCCTTAAAACTTTGACACTTCTTAATATTGGTTTCTGGGCAGCCAACAGCAGAAATAGAAATAATTTAATGATTAAAGGTAAAAATAATTAAATAGAGTTTATTAAGTTTATTTTTCCATGTGTTACCATAATTAATTAATTTTATTAAATGATATATGGGATGTATTCTTACTTTCATGTGCACTCTACATGCATATTGCCTACAAAATAATCCCATTAACATTGAAATATTTTTTAAAAACAAAATAATTTGACAATACTTATGACGTTACATTAGACTGTCGCATTGAAGATATAATACTTAAAACAAAACTAAATAGCTTACCAAGCAGTTCTCTCAGTAACATAGATGTAGGGTCATCTGTACTTTAGCAGAATGGGCAAATAATCTCATTAATCTGGGACTTGTTTCCTGTCAGACCTTAAAAATAGTATGTTCAGGAGGCGGAGCTAGAAACAGGAGAGGAAAGTTGCATCTTGGAAGAGCTCCGGCTACGATAGCCTACAAAACAGAAATTATTATTGCTAGACACTTGATAATCTAGCCCATCCATTCTTTAATAAGTCCTCTTACTGGAGAAAAGTAAAACGGCCGCCGGATTTTTACTTTGTGGGCTATTACACCTAAGCAACGGACGGGCTGAGTCAGAGAGGAGACACACTACATGGGGATCCGGTACTAGCTGACTCTTCCAACACATATAGAGGATCCACAACTCAAACCAATATAACTTCGGGGGGTCGGGGATCCGCTCCGGAGTGATATTTAGCCACAAAGAGCAACAGGGCAACTGTTGAAGCAACACCTAACGTTGAGGCCTACTGGCTTGGTGCTGCACAAACCAGTGCTGCTATTCCTGGATCCTATACTCCGGAGGGTCGGGGCTCCACTCAGGAGGCATAGAAAACAGCGAAAGGCAGTGCCAACACTCATAGGGGCTATACCGAGAAATATCAACTGCGTCAGAGAGTAAGCAGAGTATTTAACACTACAACACTTGCCAAATCCCTCACGCAGTCACTGCAGACCTCACTAATTAACGCAGAAAACCTCTTGACCAGAAACCTAGGCTGCAACTTAATAGACTTGGGTTACACGAATCCCATTTGGAGGACTTAAAACTCTATATACACACACTTGGGTCTATCCCCAGCAACACTTTTTCTACCTCATTTCCCACCTGTCGACTGCAGGTGGGTCATATCCACAATCCTTTTTCTCACGTCACCATGAAATGGTAAAATCCCCTGGAGATAAGTGTTGATCATATTAAACACTGGAGAAATAGGGGTACTTATAAAAGGCCAAGTCACTCCACAAATGTGATTATACAGAAAGGATCACATAGAAATTAAGGTGCTTACTGGTATATAGCAGCCCTTTGGAATACACTTTCTGAACAACCCTGATC
This sequence comes from Bombina bombina, assembly GCF_027579735.1. Classification (NCBI taxonomy): domain Eukaryota; kingdom Metazoa; phylum Chordata; class Amphibia; order Anura; family Bombinatoridae; genus Bombina; species Bombina bombina. The sequence continues at coordinate 784,220,749 of NC_069504.1, read as the reverse complement.
CACGTACCAGCCTGGAGGAAGGGGCAGAGTGGGAAGATATAATTGTAGGCCAACCTCCTGAAAAAGAAGTTAGGAATCTTGCCATAATATGATATTATAACAACATGATGATAAGGCGGACCCTACAAACCTAGACCCTACCACCCTCCAACCATCTGGAGTACTTTTACAAAAGAGTTCAGTTATACCACAAATCTCTCCTGACCTCTATATCTATAACTTCTTTACCAATATATGGTAAACAGTTTTTCAGCTATGAAGGGGAGAATGCAATCTGTTAAAGAATGTCTATCTAAGTCACAGCAAAAGAAAAAGCAGATAGAACCTGAATCACCTATAGACAAATATTACACCATCTTAGCTACCCCAAGCCCTCTACCTTCAAGTATGAATTCCTCTAACAAAGAACTACTTAAACAAATCAAACAAATATTTAATGACGAGATGAGAGCAGCATTGTCTGACCTTAAAGGGACAGTCAACACCAGAATTTTTGTTTTTTCAAAAGATAGATAATCCCTTAATTACCCATTCCCAAGTTTTGCATAACCAACATAGTTATAATAATATACGTTTTACCTCTGTGATTACCTTGTATCTAAACCTCTGCAGACTGCCCCCTCATTTACGTTTTTTGACAGACTTGCATTTTAGCCAATCAGTGCTCACTCCTCGGTAAATTCACGTGCATGAACTCAATGTTATCTATATGAAACACATGAACTAACACCCTCTATTGGTAAAAAACTGCCAAATGCAGAGGCGGCCTTCAAGGTCTAAGAAATTAGCATATGAACTTTCTAGGTTTAGCATTCAAATAAGAATACCAAGAGAACAAAGCAAAATTGGTGATAAAAGTAAATTGGAAAGTTGCTTAAAATTGCATGCCCTATTTGAATCATGAAAACTTTTTTTGGACTTGACTGTCCCTTTAAACAAGACATTTCTAACATTGGAGATAGAACAGCATCACTTGAAGAAAAAGTAGATGACATCTCAGAAGAAATACCTGAATTACAGGCTACTATCAAAATGCAACAAATACAAATTCAGAAGCTTGAGGAAAGCCTAGAAGATCTGGAAAATAGATAGAGAAGATCAAACATCTGCATTTGAAACCTTCATGAAATATACAACAATCTTTAAGAAACTGTACTGCAAATATTCCAGCAACTACTACCAGAAGCAGATGAGGCCCAATTTGTACTGGACAGAGTTCATAGAGCACTTGCTAGGCCTCCCGCACCTTCAACAGCTAGAGATGTAATCCTTAACTTACACTATTTCCATGTTAAAGACCAGTTGATGCAAGCAGCTCATAATTTACCCAAAAAGGTATTTGAAGGTCATCACATTCAATTATACACAGATCACCTACTACTCTAAAGAAAAGGAGAGAACTCAAACCTATCATATTAGAATTAATGAAAGCACAACTTAAATATCGATAGGGCTTCCCATTCAAGTTAATCTTAATGGCTGACAAGACATCCTACTCCTGCTCCTCTCTAGAAGGACACTCTATCCTTGAAAAGCTTCAACTGTAAAAATCACCCACAGATCCAAGTCAGTCTCCTAAACCTCAGCGCAAGGCGTTAGCGCAAACATGGACTCCAGTTGGGAAACATGGCAAACCACATAGATCTGGACGAGGTTAAGAAAGCCCCACCTGATTTCAGTCTTGAACTCCAGATAAAAATCCTTTACATTGTATTTCAATGAAAATATTACATACAGAGACATTATGGTAGGACTATCTATTACTATTGCAATCTGAGACTCATGCCTAATGCTCCCTAACATTAACCCCCTTTCCCATACTATTCCCTTTCCTTTCCCTACCTGTTGGGCCCGCCAACACCTATATTTCCTAAGGTGAATCTTAAAATGCCTTTTGGTTGTTCTCAATTATACTTGCATTCCAGACCTAAGTTATTGTTGATTCTGGTTTATATGTTATGGCTTATGATATTTGATTGTCCCATAATTGTTTTTTTTCCTAATAGGTCAAGATCACTCATGAATACTGTGGTTAAGATGGCCTGTGTCTTCTGTATAATGTATGTACCTGAAAATTCTAACATTTCTAGGGAGACAGGGTTATGCCCTCAAGGTCAGGGTAAGCTAAGAATCTGTAACCCCCTTTTTCCTTTTTATCTTTGTTCTCTCTCACCCATTTCTTAGGTAAATGTGCTAGTGAACAAACTAAAAAATATAAGAAGAATAACCTCAGTGCCCAAAATACAGAAGCCAGATGGTCAAACAACTAATCACCCACAAACTATAGCAGATACATTTGCCGACTATTATCAATCCCTATATGTCATACCATCAAAAGACAGTACTGCCAAATTAAACTCAGATACCTACGAATTTTTAAAAACAAAAAACAAGCAACTTACCTAGATTTGAAAAGGACAATATAATGCCTTAACTTATTCATCCAGATCAGGTGAGCTTCATTCACAATAGAGAAGCCCCAGACAACATTAGGAAGCTTATCGATCTGGTGGACTAAGCGTAGGTTCAGGAAGTGCCTTCTCTGTTTTGTTCATTGGATGCAGAGAAGGCATTTGATAGGGTGAATTGGAATTACTTACACTCGGTGCTGGAAATTATGGGAATATCGGGAAATTCTGTAATGCAGTGTCCTTAATTTACTCACACCCATCAGCATTCGTCAAAATAGCAGGCTATAAATATAAACCTATAAATATTTTAAATGGATCTAGGCAGGGCTGCCCCTTGTCCCCTTTGTTATTTGTGTTCTGTATAGAACCCCTCGCAGCTCACATACACCAGAATAAGGATTTAACAGGGATCAGTATAGCCTCAAAAGAATATAACATATTGCTGATAATGTTATTTTATCCATCACAAGACCCATAATATCCTTACCATTAATATATTCCACTATACCCTATTTGCCAAAATCTCGGGTTATAAGATTAACCAAGACAAATGTGAAGCTATAAGTACTAACCTACCACAACATACAAAGAAATTGCTCAAGCTTAACTTCAACTTTAGATGGGCAGAAAAGGGAATGCGATATCTAGGAATCCAACTCACAAATAAAATAGATTCTCTATATAAGATTAATTATATCCCCATGATCTCACAAATCAAAAAAACTGCTGGCAAAGTGTGAAAAACTAAAAATGTATTTATATGGCCAATTGATAGTGATTAAGATGGCTATACTTCCGAAGTTACTATATTTATTTAGATCCATTCCTCTTACAGTCCCCCCCAACGCGTTGCATAAACTTAAAAAATATATTGTGTCTTTATATGGCAAAGAAAACCCAGAATCAATAAAAAAAAAACTTTAAGCAGACATAAGAGAGGGGGAGGAATGGGACTTCCAGACCTACTCACATACTATTATGCAGCACAAACAGCACTTTGGCACAATATTTCAGACAATATTCAATGAGTTCATAAATAGTCGGACATGATGAAGATCTCTCCAATTTACAAACTGCAATGGTCGGACAGGTCTCATAGACCCCAAGTGGAGGACTTACACATCAAATTCACACACCATCACACTTTGGGATTCACTAATATCTAAATATTGTTTAATTGCAAATAGCTCTAGGGCAACTCCACTGATAACCTTGTCCACTAGTTATAATCATACACTGCAGAACAAGTAGGCCAACAGAGGTTTATAACGGATCGCAGATACATTACAAGGACATACATTCCTAAGTTACATACAATAGAAAGAACTGAATATTCAAGACCAATCTAATTGGTTTCAGTATCTTCAGCTCAGAGCAAGGGTAAATGAGGTTTTGGGCAGAAAGACACCTAAGACAGTCACCTACCTTGAGGTCCTATGCCTATCACCCAAACAAATATGTGGCACTATTTCAAACCTATATCCATTGTTTAATATACCTATAAAAACAGCTTAACTTCCTTTCATGTGTAAATCTGAATTCAATTTTAATTGGCCAGAAAAAAAATGGTTTGATATCCTGAACCGAGGTTCATCGTTCTCTATTTGTGCCCATCTTAAACAAAACTATCTAAAAGTAGCATTTAGATGGTACTTTCACCCCACCAGACTACATTCTGTAGATCAATCTAAAACAGAATGCCTTAGAGGGTGTGACAAGCAAGGCTCTTATTCACATATGTAGTGGCACTGCTCTCATGTTATTAACATATGGTCTCAGACTTCAAAATTGAACGTAAGAGCACTCTAAGGCTGAACGTAAGAGCACTCTAAGGAGGGATCGGAGACCAGCCGGAGACCAACTTAAGGCTGACAAGCGAACACTACATCCGGAGATTTAAAAGACTGCCTGTTCAAGGCGCATCAAGTAAAGGAGAAATGGATAACAGCTCACCTGAGGCAAGTATTGGCAAATCCTATTGAGGACCGGACACGGTTTCGGGAAACCGCAGTGCACTGTGAGTACTCTCAAAACACAAAACTACTAATAACTAGGAAATACAGGTACTATTTTGGGCAGTATTGCTGAAGATCGCACATTGAGCACTATACTATGTACTCGTACACGGATGTATTATATCATTTTCTTTGAATCAAGCTGAAATCCAGCTTATCTGAACTTTTTGAGCCATAGAACGTAGAATCTATAATAGTTGCTACACTTGAGTTACATTGTAATCACCTCTTTTATTGTATTGTGTCAACTTTTAGGATTATTATATAGATACTTATTGATACTACTTATTTATTAATTAATTAATTATATAAGATAAGACTCTGTTTTATATCACCTTATTTAGCCTTTATATTGAGGTGTATTTCTTAATAGTAAGTCTGTAAGTTTAACAACCGAGTTTAACATTATCGTTTTAGGGGGATCATTTTTGTATGTAATCTGACACTGATGTCATTTATTATTTAATTTTTAAGGTTAACCAACTTGTATAAAATAAACGTATATATTTTGAATTATATTTGTACTGTAATATTTGTAGATTTTATCAGCTATAGGGTAATCACATTTTAAATAAACAATCTCCTGATTGATATTCCTATTAGAAACAACCTTAGGAAGAAACCCAGGTTTGGTACGCAAAACCACCTTATCTGCATGGAAAACTAGGTAAGGTGAGTCACACTGTAAAGCAGATAACTCAGAAACTCTTCGAGCCGAAGATAGAGCTACTATAAACAAAACTTTCCAAGATAGAAGCTTAATATCTATGGAATGCATAGGTTAAAACTGAACCTCTTGAAGAACATTAAGAACCAAATTTAGGCTCCATGGTGGAGCAACAGGTTTAAATACAAGCTTGATCCTGACCAAGGCCTGACTAAACGCTTGAACGTCTGGGACATCTGCCAGACGTTTGTGTAAAAGAATAGACAAAGCAGATATTTGTGCTTTTAAGGAACTAGCTGATAATCCCTTCTCCAATCCTTCTTGGAGAAAGGACAAAATTCTAGGAATCCTAATCTTACTCCATGAGTAACCCTTGGATTCACACCAACAAAGATATCTGCGCCAAATCTTATGATAGATTTTCCTGGTGACAGGCTTTCTAGCCTGAATCAGGGTATCAATGACCGACTTTGATAGAATCAGGCGTTCAATCTCCAAGCAGTCAGACGCAGAGAAATTAGATTTGGATGCTTGAATGGACCTTGGATTAGAAGGTCCTGCCTCATTGGCAGAGTCCACGGTGGAACAGATGACATGTCCACCAGGTCTGCATACCAAGTCCTGCGTGGCCATGCAGGCGCTATCAGAATCACAAAGCTCTCTCCTGCTTGATTCTGGCAACCAGAAGTGGGAGGAGAGGAAACGGTGGAAATACATAAGCCAGATTGAAGGACCAGGGCACTGCTAGAGCATCTATCAGTACCGCCTGGGGATCCCGGGACCTGGACCCGTAACGCGGAAGTTTGGCATTCTGTCGGGACGCCATCAGATCCAATTCTGGTGTACCCATAGCTGAGTCAGCTGGGCAAATACCTCCGGATGGAGCTCCCACTCCCCCGGATGAAAAGTCTGACGACTTAGGAAATCCGCCTCCCAGTTCTCTACCCCTGGGATATGGATTGCTGAGAGATGGCAAGAGTGATACTCCGCCCATCGGATTATTTTGGTTACCTCCATCATCGCTAGAGAGCTCCGTGTTCCTCCTTGATGATTGATATAGGCTACAGTCGTGATGTTGTCCGACTGAAATCTGATGAATTTGGCCGCAGCTAGCTGAGGCCATGCCTGAAGCGCATTGAATATCGCTCTCAGTTCTAGAATGTTTATCCGGAGGAGAGATTCCTCCCGAGACCATAAGCCTGTGCTTTCAGGGATTTCTAGACTGCACCCCAGCCTAGCAGGCTGGCATCTGTCATTACTATGAGCCACTCTGGCCTGCTGAAACACATTCCCTGAGACAGGTGGTCCTGAGACAACCACCAGAGAAGAGAATCTCTGGTCTCTTGGTCCAGATGCAGTTGATGAGATAAATCTGCATAATCCCCATTCCACTGTTTGAGCATGCATAGTTGCAGTAGTCTGAGGTGTAGGCGGGCATAAGGAACTATGTCCATTGCCGCTACCATGAGTCCGATTACCTCCATACACTGAGCCACTGATGGCCGAGGAATGGAATGAAGAGCTCGGCAAGTGATTAAAAGTTTTGATTTTCTGACCTCCGTCAGAAATATTTTCATTTCTACTGAGTCTATCAGAGTCCCTAGGAAGGAAACTCTTGTGAGAGGGACGAGAGAACTCTTTTTTATGTTCACCTTCCATCCGAGAGATCTCAGAAAAGCCAACACGATGTCCGTGTGAGACTTGGCTAGCTGGAAAGTCGACGCCTGAATTAAGATGTCGTCTAGCTAAGGCGCCACTGCTATACCCCGTGGTCTTAGAACCACCAAAAGGGACCCTAGCACCTTTGTGAAAATTCTGGGAGCCGTGGCCAACCCGAAAGGAAGGGCCACAAACTGGTAATGCCTGTCCAGAAAGGCAAATCTGAGGAATTGATGATGATCTCTGTGAATAGGGATGTGTAGATACGCATCCTTTAAATCCACGGTAGTCATATATTGACCCTCCTGGATCAGAGGAAGAATAGTCCGAATAGTCTCCATCTTGAAAGATGGTACTCTGAGGAATTTGTTTAGAATTTTGAGATCCAAGATCGGTCTGAAAGTTCCCTCTTTTTTGGGAACCACAAACAGGTTGGAGTAAAAACCTAGCTCTTTTTCCGCTCTTGGAACTGGGCGGATCACTCCCATGGTATGTAGGTCTTCTACACAGCGTAAGAACGCCTCTCTCTTTGTCTGGTTTGCAGACAATTGAGAAATGTGAAATCTCCCCCTTGGGGGGGGAGTCTTTGAAGTCCAGAAGATATCCTTGGGACACAATTTCTAAAGCCCAGGAATCGTGAACATCTCTTGCTCAAGCCTGAGCGAAGAGAGAGAGTCTGCCCCCTACTAGATCCAGGGGGCTACCCCTTCATGCTGTCTTAGAGGCAGCAGCAGGCTTCTTGGCCTGTTTTCCTTTGTTCCAAGCCTGGTTAGGTCTCCAGACTAACTTGGATTGGACAGAATTCCCCTCTTGCTTTGCTGCAGGGGAAGCTGAAGCGGGACCTTTGAAGTTCCGAAAGGAACAAAAATTATTTTGTTTGGTCCTCATCTTATTTGTTTTATCCTGAGGGAGGGCATGGCCTCTCCCTCCAGTGATGTCTGAAATAATTTTTTTCAGTGTAGGCCCGAATAGGGTCTTTCCTTTGAAAGGGATCCTAGCAGTTAAGCAGGCAAAGAGAATGAGTGGGGTGGCGGAGCTAAGGGAGGAACTATATAGACAGCTCTGCTGTGGGTGCTCTCTTTGCCACTTCCTGTAGGGAAGGAGAATATCCCATAAGTATGGATGAATCCGTGGACTCGATACATCTTACAAGAGAAATAAAGTTATCTAAGGAATGTAAACAATATTTATGACATGCTATGTCTTTTGGATTTTCTATAAAGATAATTTGAAAGTAAATATGATAGGTGGCATAATATGACATTCCTTGCCCCTTTAAAGGGACATTAAACATTAAATAAATGCTAAATATGATGCATTCAAAGAAAAGATTAGTCTAAAAATAACATGTATATGTATTTTTTAAAGTTTCATTAGTTGTTTAAAAAATGAAAAAATAATTCTAAAGTTTTAATGTCTATAAAACAATGGAAGCTGCCATTTTGTTACTTTCTCTGCTATGGACAATTAGGGACAGTTATAAATAGGTCACTAGAGTGTGCAGCCAATGGCCGTGTTTCTAACAGGAACTGAAAAGCTCACCATTTCAGAATGGAATTACACAAAAAGGGGACAAAATAAATAAGGAAAATATGTTGCAGAGTCTTTTTTTTATATATACAATATTATTCATGTTATATAACCATCAAGTGTTAAATGTCCCTTTACTTTGACACTTCTTTGTTCAGTTCAGTTAAAGGGGCACAAAATATACTTATCAATAAAATAATATACTAGATAAGTGTGAAAAATATTTACTGTAATTGTTTTTCAACATCACTTGCCTACATCATTCAGACTTAAAGGGACAGTACATTTCAAACAACTTTTCATTTAACTTCTGTTATCTAGATGAGCTCAAGAGCATGCACGTGTTTTAAGCCAAATGGCAGCATTGTTTGCAACAATTTTTATAGCAATGTTATACATTGTTGCAAACACTGCTGCCATAGACTGCTAAAGGCACGTGAACACCCCAAAGCTCATATCAGCCTACCTTGGTTTACTATTCATCAAAGGACACCAAGATGATTAATTTACTCCTTCCATCCCACTACCTGATACATTTTTTGACCCGTCTCTTTTATCCTCACCTCACTTTTGATCCCATGAATTTCACACATGCTTAAACTCTCTCCTTCCTGCTCCACATTCCAAAGACACTCTCAATACTGCATATCTGTATCTCATCATATGCCACATTTCCTCTTGCTCAAACTTGCTGCTGGTTATCTCTCCCAACCCTGGTCCGCCACAACTTCTTAATCTCGTCCACTCATGTGTGCCTCTCCATAGATCTAAAAACCTTAGTCCAATTCCAAAAAAACCCTTTACTTGTGCACTCTGGAACTCTCGCTCTGTTTGCAACAATCTCACTTCTATCTGTGATCTCTTTATCACCCATTCCCTCAACCTTCTGGCTCTTATAGAAACATGGCTCTCTCCCTCAGACACCTCTGCTGCATTGTCACATGGGGTCTACACTTAAGTCACACTCCTAGGCCTGTTAACAAGGAGGTGGTGTAGAAATTTTACTTTTTTCTCCTTGCATGTTTTAACAAATACATCCCATTTCTTCCCTCACATTTGCTTCCTTTGAAAACCACATGATTTGCTTATATGAGGTTATATATGGTCCCCCTGGCACCACACTTAATTTCTTTATTATTTTGCTACTTGGATACCTTATTCCTCTTCCCAGACAACTCTGCCCTCATTCTTGGGGATTGCAACCTCCCTGTTGACAATATCAATGGCCTTGGAGCAAAATAACTTCTCCAGATCACTTCCTCTCTCGGGCTGTCACAATGAACAGACTCTCCCACTCACTAAGATGGACACTCCCTTGATTTGATTTTCAGCTATCAATACATTCTCTGAAACATCACAAATTCCACTTTTCCTCATTCTTACCATAATTTCCTGACTTGCAGCATCACTGCACTTCCTACTGCTCTTCCTCCATTTAACCCTCACAGCAAACTCCACAGAAGCATTAAAGGGACAGTCAAGTGCAAAAAAACTCTCATTTTTCAAATAGGGCATGTAATTTTAAACAACTTTCCAATTTACTTTTATCAACAATTTTGCTTTGTTCTCTTGGTATTCTAGTTGAAAGCAAAGCTAGGAAGGCTCATATGATAATTTTTATGCCCTTGAAGGCTGCCTCTTTTTTATTAGCTTTTCACAGCAAGGGAGAGCTAGTACATGTCAGCCATATAGATAACATTGTAATCACGCCCGTGGCTAGTGGCAGACACTGCACTAATTGGCTAAAATGCAAGTCAATAGATAATAACTAAAAGTCATGTGATTAGGGGCGGTCAGAAGATGCTTAGATACAAGTTAGTCACAGAAGTAAAAAGTGTATTAATATAACTGTGTTGGTTATGCAAAACTGGGGAATGGGTAATAAAGGGATTATCTATCTTTTTAAACAACAAAACTTCTGGTGTTGACTGTCCCTTTAAGTCACTAGATCCCCAACATCTTTCAAACGCTCTCGAATCTCTGCTCTCTTCCATTTATTCCTTTGCTTGCCCAAACCAATCTATCTGTTACTACAACTTTACTCTTACATTGGTCCTTAACAATTTGGCCCCTTCTAACATAGCACGGATATCACACACTCATCCTCAGCCCTGGCATACTCCTCTGACACACTACCTATGCAGACATTCCCGCACTGCTGAGCGACGCTGGAGAAAGTCTCAGTGTTCAGCTGACTTTCTTCACTACAAGATCATCTTGAACTCCTGCTATTTTGCCATTAAGCTCTCTAAGCAGGATAACTTCTCTACCCTTATTTCTACTCTTTTTTCAAACCCAAAACATCTGTACTCCACTTTCAATACCATTCTTTGCCCACCCCTACCACCTATTACCTATTACCTTGCAGCTCAAGATTTTGCCTGCCACTTCAACAACAACATTTATTCCATCAAAAACGAAATAATCTCTCATCATACAAATAACTGATAATAATAATAATATAAAGAGAATAAAACAAATTTGATCCAAATATTAAGTAACAATACAAGCTCAGCTGTTTTGTAGATCATCTTCATCAGAACTGATTTACAGCAGTGCAACTCTTGGCAGGGCCCTAACTATTTGTCTCCTATATAAATGCTACCTTTTCATATTATACCTTTGTTTATAGTGCTCCAGAATCTGTTGGTGCTGTACAAATAACTGATAATAGCAATAATATAATAATAAAAATTTTGATAATTGAAGATAATTGAAAATGTGTTTAAAATGTCATGCTCACTCAGAATCATGAATATTTAATTATGGCTTTACTATCACTTTAACCTTTTCCCGCTGTTATGCCGTTGTATTCCGTCACAAAGGCGCTGGGCTTTAATGCCGTTATGATGGAATACAACGTCATAGCCAACGGCTGTCCTGAAGCCTACTGCGCTTGCAGGATTTGATCGCGGTCTGGAGGGCGTTCCTAGCATCATAGGTACGACCCCCAGACCCGATCCTATAATTGAAATCTCGCGACCGTTTGCACGATCGCGTGATTTCAATTTTATAACCCAGTCACTAAAAGGGTTAAATTAAAGGAAACATATCAAAATAAATAATGACAACATTTTGCAAATTCGTACTTTGCATAATTAAACAAATTTATTTTACAATCTCAGTCCTTTTAAAGACACCAAAAACCTAAGTATTTCGCAAAATGCTTCAAATAGTTACCAACTACAAAATGATTGATTAGAGCAGGGGTAGGTAAACTATGGACAAATCAGGCCTGCAACATGTTTTTCTAGTAAGATAATCATTTTTTTATATTTTCAAATGCTTGGAAAAAAAATATAAAGAAAAATAAAGTGTCCATAAATAAAGTTTTATTGGAACACAGCCAGCCTAATTTATTTTCTATTGTTTTATGGCATGTTTTGCGCTACAACAGCACAGTATGTGGGGTTTTGAACTGCTGCTCAGTGCACTACAATATCCATCAACACAATCTTCCCAACTCAAATTAAAGTAACATTTAAAGCAGAATATTTCAATGAAAATGAGGCTGCAACCAAAGTAAGTTTCCAATAGCGACTCATTTGCCAGTTATATATACGTATTTAATTGCCTCAATAAAAATGTGTGGAATTTTATCTGCCTCAAGATCTTTGATTTTACCTTGTAGCCTGCAAACCCTAAAATATTTACTATCCTGCCCTTTAAAGAGAATGTTTGCCAACCCCTGTCTTAGAGCAGTGATTTAACTAATTTACAGCTAACCATAACTGGCACCAATTAAGGGGAAAAAAGATAAATATTCTAATTAAGGTTTTCTAAGTAGTTTTGTAAATCATTAGTAAAGTGACAATTTAAAATGCTTTTAACAAAATATTTTGTATGTAGGCTTTTTGCAATTCAGAACCTAAATGGACATTAAACACTTTGAAAGTACAATGTAAATGTTTTATTATGCATAGTTAAAGTAACTCTGCAATACAATTTCATTATTAATTCCCCCACTTATCCTGTAAGGTCACAAGCCTAACCCTGCTATATTCATCACAGCCATTATTTGCTCACTCTAGTAACTTTTTTTTATCTGATAAGATATGGGAAACCAAGGTTGCAACCTGTTCATGCCCATTACTTTATAAAAACAAAGGACCGATCCTCTGCTCTTCACCACCTTGGACATCACATCACACCAACCTACACATGGTCAGACCTCACTCAATTCTCTAAAAATTGGTGAATCTATAAGTTTCAGCAAATGACAAGCTGTCTCTTTTAGAAACTAATAAAGCTTTCTGGTATGCAGAATCTCGCAGGGGAGACTGAATGTGACAGGGAGCACCTGAATCTTATAGTATAACTTTTTTTTTTAATCATATATATATCAAATTCTTTTACCTTGCATTTACATAGACCATAAATTAAGACCTATAAGAAAACTACAGACATACAGAGAGGGAAGCACTTTATCAGGAATGAACAACAGCTTAGTAGCTTGTTCCATGGGGAGTTACCACATAGGAGCAGCCTTTTTTAGCCCAATTGTGCTTTTCACAGAAGAGAACTTTCCCAAAGTGTATCAGTCTGATCACGCATAGTGAGATCAGTCCAGCCCCGAAAAAACAGGCGATTCTCCTCTGGACAAGGAACCTGGTAACCCCAGACAATAGTTTTGGCCTTTTGCAGTCAAAGAGGTGCAACCATATTCCTCTAAGCACATTGGGCAAGGCATCCACATCTGGTTTCCCCATCACTCTTAGGGAGACCTCCCCAAGGTCATAATACAAATGCATACAGAGAGAGGGAAGCTCTCTACCAGGAACAGACAACAGCTTCGTAGTTTCTTCTATGGTGAGTTACCACCTAGGAGCAGCCTCTTTTAGCCCAATCGTGCTTTTCACAGAGGATATTTTTCCCAAACTATATCAGTCTAATCCTGCCTAGTAAAGTCAGTCTAGCTCCAAAATACCAGGCAATTTTCCTCTGAACAAGGAACATGACAACCCCAGACTATCTCTACGGGCTTTTGTAGCCTCAGTGAGGTGCAGCTATATTACTCTAAACAAATTAGGCAAGTAGTCCATGCCTGGTTTCTCCATCACCCATAGGGATAATTCCCCTGGGTCATAATACAAATGCATACAGAGAGAGATGTGCTCTACCAAGAATGAACAACAGCTCAGTAATTTGTACTATGGCGTGTTACCAACTAGGAGCAGACATGCCCAAAGGATGCCCATGCTCTGCCTACTTGCTAAGACTCAGAGACTCATTTGACATTAAAAAAATAAAATACAACTTGAATTTTGCACTCTGTGGACTGGCATTATATTCCACATCATAGGACATTTTACATGCCAATCTTCTTATGTGGTTTATGCGCTCAAATGCCCTTGTGGCCTTTTGTACATTGGGGAGACTACCCAAACTCTGAAGGAGCGCCTAACCCAACATAAGTCGACCATTAGAAATCCTAAGATGAGACACCTTCCTGTCCCATATCACTTTTATGAGAGGGGACATCAGGTGAATCAACTTCGGTTTATGGTATTGGATCAGGTACCTAGGGGAACTATTGGCTTTGACAGGGGAAGAATGTTACTTAGAAAAGAGGTGATGTGGATACATAGGCTTAATACTATGCATCCTAAGGGCCTTAATAGAGATTACAATTTAGCTTGTTTACTTTAAAAAATTAAATGAATAATGTAATATTCTTCATTTAGTCTGTTCCCAAATGTTGTTAGATGTTTAAAACCTGAGGCTTTGGATGTTATTTAATTTAGATCAATAATATAAAAAAAAATCTAAAAAAAAATAAGAAAACTTTAAATAATAGCTTTAATATGCAATTTGAGAATAGATTTCTTATCATTTTTGATGTATTTGAAGTTTAAATATTTTTTGTAAGGTGATCAGCCTGCTTTTTCTTTTGTGTCATATGGAAATAATGAATTGTTATTTTGTTGTTAAATTATTTTGGTATCTACAGTCACTAACCTGAACTTCAAAACGTACTGTTGAAGTGAACTGGTAGTGCTAGGTCAGGTCTAATGAGAGTGCAATGGCAAAGATGAAAGATGAACTGGTCTGGTAGGTCAGGTCTAATGAGAGTGCAATGGCAAAGATGAAAGATGTAGCAAATAAAAAAAGGACTGATAAGTTTGCACAATTCAGATTCAGAAACATGCTGTATTACAGCATGTTTTTGAATCTGAATTATGCAAACGGATCATCAGTCCTTTTTTATTTGCTACATCTTTCATCTTTGCCATTGCAGTCTCATTAGACTTGACCTACCAGACCAGTTCATCTTTCATCTTTGCCATTGCAGTCTCATTAGACTTGACCTACCAGACCAGTTCATCTTTCATCTTTGCCATTGCACTATCATTAGACCTGACCTACTTACTTAATGCTCACTAAATTAATCCAGTTTTTATGCTAGCTTGTTTGCCTTTCTCTTTGTGTGTGAAATTAAAAAGGGCCTTGCACATTTACTGTTTACGCAGGTGCAATGAAATATATAGATATAGTTTTTTTTTTCCAGAATAACTACCAGATATTTGATTGCATATGATTGATAAATTTTATTAAAACTTGCTTGTGGGAGGGTCTTGTTTAATCACTAACAGCTTGATGCCAAGTGCTTCATCTTGCCAAGCGATTTAGGGACCTGTTTTAATACAATTCTGCTTCACTGTCCTATTGGATTTGTTAAATATTTTGTTTCTCTCTTTTTGTCCAGATACCACTGTGGACTAATCATTTTTGATCTTATGTGTCAGTGTGCCATGTGGATTAATTTAATTTTGAATTGCTCAAATGTCAAAATTAATGCACATGCCACACTGAGAGATATTAGATCAGAATAGTACTATTACCTTATCTAACGGTTAACCTAATGATTAATGGATTCAAATTTTTAATCCACATGGCACACTGACACATCAGATCAGAAAATGAATACCTTACCCAAAAATCTTTGAATACCTTAGTCCTTAGGTTAACCGTTATATAAGGTACTACTATTCAGATCTGATATCTCAGTGTGCCATGTGCATTAATTTGGAATTCCTTAGGTTAACCGTTAGTGAGTGACGTGTATGATCATGTAGGTACTACTATTAATATAAGTAACTTCAAAAAGCTATACTAACTCCACTACTCTTACACTACTAGTATTATTGCCATACTGAACCTGAATCTGAAGTAAATGAAATGATTATGCCATTCATCATGCTAACCTTACCAATACCAATCTACCTTACCTCACTGTTACACAAAATTAAGAAAAAAATGTATTAACTCTTGGTTTACTTTATTTATTATTTTCCACTACCAAGCTCTCCCTTTCCCTTGCTTTAGTTTAAAGTTTATTTTGAGAGGGGCCAATATGTAGTAGGGCAAGGCACTGGCAGGGAAGGGCAGGCCAGCTCAATACATAGATAGAACAGTTTGCACATAATCATTTTATTAATTAACTATCCTGCAACCCACTGGGAGTGTCATTTCTTCTGCTGGCTGTGCTTGCTTTGGCTATTCAATAACTGAGACTCCAGTATCAAATATGTCAGTATAGTTTGGTAAGCCACAAGCTAAATCAGTTATTTCAAAGGGCAAAATAGTGAGCTACTTGTAAACAGTTTAATACACTATAGCAGATAAATAAATTATTAGGAACAATGTAAATTGGAGAAAATTTTGGGATGAAATGTCCCTTTAAACTTAATACCAGACTGTATGTGAGTCATGTATTGTCTTGTCTGTATATAATTATTATACTGTCTAAAAAATGTTTTCTTTTATCTTGGCTGCTACTGTCATTTTGGGAGAATTGGTGTAGATTGTGTTCTTTTTGATGTTTATTTTTTTACTTGAGGTACAAATCTTTTCAAACATTTTATTTGTTTTGTGGATTTTCTATTAAACCCTGCAGAGAGGTTAAACACATAATCAAAACTTTACTCCTAAGTCGGTTACCTCTTTGCTCACCTGGTGTGTTCAGCTAGCTCCTAAAAGTGCATTTCTGTTCCTTCAACAAAGGATACTAACAGAATGAAGCAAATGTTATAAAATAAATTGTGAAGTTGTTTAGCATTGCTGCTCAGCCTGAATCATGAGCATACATGACTGTGTTTTGTGTCTTTTTAAGACTAGACTGATATGTTATTCTTTAGCAACAAAACAGAAATGTCTTGTAATAACAAGTTGTTTACTGTCCCTTTAATGGCAGATACCTTCTTCGGTATTAATAAAGTTTTGAGGATTGAAAGCTAGGTTTGTGTGCTTTTCTTTGGCTTCTTTGGCTTGTGACTGCAGATGTAGCACATCAATCGCACATGACAGAGGCCTCCAGGCAGTACAGTTCTTCCTAGAAGAAGGATCCAAAGAAGAGACTACACATGATTTGTTTATTCTAAAACTGCTAGAATTTGTATTAAAATACAACTTCTTCACCTTCGCCAACCAATTCTATCTACAAATCCAGGGAACATATTTTTTTCCAGGGACATATTTAGAACACAGGGCACTAGATCCACTAATGAATGTTGGATTTCCTACCTAGCAGCACATTTCAAGATTCCTATATACACTATAGATCCAAGCCCCACTAGTGTAGCCTTCTGCAAGTACACTCTCATTTGCTGTGTTGCACTGTCATTGTAACGTACATCTCACTTATTTTGATAATCCATGAGCAGGACGTTGTAGTACTCCAGAGGCCTACCCGCTTATAGTTAATTATATTTAGAGGCTGGACACCTCATTAGCCAGCCTAACCTCTGACATACTTAGAATATAGGGTGCTAGATTCATTAATGGATGCTGGACTCCTAACCTGGTAGCACCATTCCTGATCTCTACATAACACACATCCAGCACCCTTGAGTGTGGTTCTCTGAGAGTATACTCTCATATGTTACTTGGCACCTTGTTTTTGTGCACCTCATTTTGAGTGAATATATATATATCCTCCCGTCTTTGACTGTACCTTCCCCTGGTTACTTGTACATTTGCTTTACCATTGGGGTCCTGACAGAGACCCCAAGATTCTGTATTTTATCCATATGCTACTCTAATTTTGATATATCCCTGAGGTCCGGAGGACTTCACGTTACTGTGTTTTTAATCTTTAGGTTATTTCCTTCATTCTGTGTTCACCTGTTTTTATTATAACTTAGAATAAAAGTTGAGTTTTAATCCGTCCTTAACCAGACTTTTGATACGTATCTGCTGTTCTCACATACATTTTTTTAGTAAGAATGGTTTGTTGAGTGCTAATAGTACATTCTTGTTCAGTTCCAAACTGAATTTGCCACTTGTTTCTCTCCTTTCCTATGTACAGCACCCGCCTTACTGCATTCCATACCTTTTTACACAATACGCGGTTCAATTGTTTATAACAGTTTAGGGCAACAACCCTAGTAGTGCCATTGGTTTTCCTTTTTGTATTCAAGATGTCCAAACATATTGATGATCAAAAACTGCAGAGCCTATCAAGATATGGCAAATACTTTGACTTAGATTAAAATCTGATCTAATTGGATTTTATAGTTCTGAAATGGTGAGAAATGATTGCAAATCACCTACAGATCTACTCAACTTTTTGGCCAACAACGATCTCATGCAGACTGTTCCAGAGGCAGTGAAATTACTGAAGCTGGTTCTCACAATACCAGCTACAACAGCCTCTGTTGAGAGGTCCTTCTCTGCTTTAAAGCAAATAAAAACACATAGCAGGAATCAAACCAGTCAATGACGCCTTTCCTCTTTGGCTATTTTAGCAATTGAGAGAGAAAGACTGGTACAGTTACATGAAAAAAACTGTGAAGATTTTCTTCATAAAGTTATTGAAAATTTTGTGAAAAAAGATAGAAGGATTGACCTTGTCTACAAGTGAGGGAGCCGAACAAGAACAGTCACTTAGAAAAAAGTTTAGATTCTTAATAGTTGTCACATGTTGTATTATATAAGTTATTAAAGAAATATTTAAAAAAATAACAGTGAATATTTTTGGACTAAAGTTATTGAACATTTAGTAAGAAAATATAGGATTGACCTTGTCTACAAATGAGGGAGCTGAATAAGACCAGTCACAGAAAAAAGTTTTGATTCTTAATATTTGTTACATGTTTTATCATATAAGTTATTAAAGACCTATATTAAACATAACACAATGTTTTTTTTCTTTTCTCTGAAGTTAATTTGCAATACAATATTCTGGTATTGCAATATATGATCAAACTTTTAAAAAATGCTTTATTCTCAAGGTAATCAACATATTGCAGTTGAACTGGTGCTTTAGTGCAATATTTCTTAACCGTGGTCCTCAAGTAGCCTCAACAGGCCAGGATTTCATTATAGATGAACCAGTGCACAATTGAAGTGCTCAGCTTAGCATCAGTAATACCATGGATGGATTGTTTACTAACCTGCTATCAACCATCAGCTGATTATTTCACCAATGCAGCACTGGTTCAGCTATAATGAAAGCCTGGTCTTTTGGGGTACTTGAGGACTTCAGTTGAGAAAAAATGCTTTAGTTTAAATGCCTAATTTTACAATTTAATTTCAAAGGGACTTGCAGAAAAATGTTCATTCTCATCATAGAAAGTGGAGAAATTGCTGTCTCTGGGAAGGTAAGACCAAGCACTCTTATTTTTTAATTTGTATAAATAGTGACCTTGATGTCCTTCACTACGGTCTATACTTTGGAAAATGTCCGCCACAGCCTTTGTCTGTGCCTATCCCTGTTCACCAGCTGCCACTGGATCACGACATTTTTATATTTACTGAATAATGAAGGAATCTATAAGCATAATTTGCAGCATTACAGTAAAAAGTATGTTTTAAACATATTTTAATGGGCCTGGATTTTTAGATCTCATAATCAGAGCAAGCATTTTGTTATCTTGCAAGAGTTTCTGTTACAATCCTTTAGACTAAAATCAGATGTTTACTAAGTTGACCAGTTTTCCAAGTCACCATTTAAAGGGACATGAACCACATGTATTCTTTCATGATTTAGAAAGAGCATGCAATTTTAAATAACTTTCCAATTTACATCTAATATCTAATTTTCTTCATTCTTTTGATATCCTTTGTTGAAAATCATATCTAAATATGCTCAGTAGCTGCTGATTGGTGGCTGCACATAGATACCTCATGCGATTGGCTCACACATGTGCATTGCTATTTCTTCAACAAAGGATATCTAAAGAATGAAGGCATATCCTAGCCACTGCCTCACCAGCCTCTGATGTCACCGCACATTACTGATAATTTTTAAGTGTACATTAACATATGAGTCATCATGATGTCAGATATGGAGGGGGCATGGTTTTTGGCTATTTAAAGGTTGGATTATGTGTCCATTTGTATTGAGCCTGAGGAGGGGGTGTAAGCCCCGAAACGTTGCTCTGTTGTACTGCTGCCTTTATTCAGTAAAGTGGATTTACTCTGCACTTTTGAGTGTCTGCCCATTTTTTCTTTACTATTATATTGTACAAGAAATACATTTACTGTGTACATTAAATGTGAATTTTTTTTCTTGTGCACTTTTAAATTTTTAGATTTAAATTTGCATGTTGCTGAATACTTGTAATAAAAAGTGTGTATATTACAAATTCGATTTTTAATGCACACTATGATTGTAATTTTTACATTGAACTTTCAATATAGTTTTTTAAACTACTAATTGTTATGAGTAATATAATGTAATGTATACTGTAATGTATGTTTCTGTCTTTCATATACAGAAATGCAGGGTATAGACCTTAGCAAGATAAACAGCTATCAAGGTAAATTTTGCCTTTTTTCATGTTTAGGATACTTGAGTGTGGAGTTTAAAATAATCAGGCCTTAAAACTTTACAGTTATTCAATACTGAAACTACCAAACTAATTTTAATTTTTTGACAATTTGTATGGGAAATGTGAGGCAGATTGCATCAGAATAGGGCTGACAGACAATGAAAGGAGTAAAGAGCCAATAAGAGATGTGAGGAGAAGGTTGTTTTACAACATTATGGACAATGTCAGCGTTCAAGTGAAAGCTCGGTTTGATCATTTTGTTGAGCTTGAATTCCTTTGTTTGGTCGATTGCACTAAACTGCTAGAGATGTCCAAACATATTGATGATCAAAAACTGCAGAGCCTATCAAGATATGGCAAATACTTTGACTTAGATTAAAATCTGATCTAATTGGATATTATAGTTCTGAAATGGTGAGAAATGATTGCAAATCACCTACAGATCTACTCAACTTTTTGGCCAACAACTATCTCATGCAGACTGTTCCAGAGGCAGTGAAATTACTGAAGCTGGTTCTCACGATACCAGCTACAACAGCCTCTGTTGAGAGGTCCTTCTCTGCTTTAAAGCAAATAAAAACACATAGCAGGAATCGAACCAGTCAATGACACCTGTCCTCTTTGGCTATTTTAGCAATTGAGAGAGAAAGACTGATAGAGTTACATGAAAAAAACTGTGAAGATTTTCTTCATAAAGTTATTGAAAAGTTTGTGAAAAAAGATAGAAGGATTGACCTTGTCTACAAATGAGGGAGCCAAACAAGAACAGTCACTTAGAAAAAGTTTAGATTCTTAATAGTTGTCACATGTTGTATTATATAAGTTATTAAAGAAATATTTAAAAAATAACAGTGAATATTTTTGGACTAAAGTTATTGAACATTTAGTAAGAAAATATAGGATTGACCTTGTCTACAAATGAGGGAGCTGAATAAGACCAGTCACAGAAAAAAGTTTTGATTCTTAATATTTGTTACATGTTTTATCACATAAGTTATTAAAGACCTATATTAAACATAACAAAATGTTTTTTTTTCTTTTCTCTGAAGTTAATTTGCAATACAATATTCTGGTATTGCAATATATGATCAAACTTTTAAAAAATGCTTTATTCTCAAGGTAATCAACATATTGCAGTTGAACTGGTGCTTTAGTGCAATATTTCTTAACCGTGGTCCTCAAGTAGCCTCAACAGGCCAGGATTTAATTATAGATGAACCCGTGCACAATTGAAGTGCTCAGCTTAGCATCAGTAATACCATGGATGGATTGTTTACTAACCTGCTATCAACCATCAGCTGATTATTTAACCAATGCAGCACTGGTTTGGCTATAATGAAAGCCTGGTCTTTTGGGGTACTTGAGGACTTCAGTTGAGAAACAATGCTTTAGTTTAAATGCCTAATTTTACAATTTAATTTCAAAGGGACTTGCAGAAAAATGTTCATTCTCATCATAGAAAGTGGAGAAATTGCTGTCTCTGGGAAGGTAAGACCATGCACTCTTATTTTTTAATTTGTATAAATAGTGACCTTGTTGTCCTTCACTACGGTCTGTACTTTGGAAAATGTCCGCCACAGCCTTTGTCTGTGCCTATACCTGTTCACCAGCTGCCACTGGATCACGACATTTTTATATTTACTGAATAATGAAGGAATCTATAAGTATAATTTGCAGCATTAAAGTAAAAACTATGTTTAAAACATATTTTAATGGGCCTGGATTTTTAGATCTCATAATCAGAGCAAGCATTTTGTTATCTGGCAAGTGTTTCTGTTACAATCCTTTAGACTAAAATCAGATGTTTACTAAGTTGACCAGTTTTCCAAGACACCATTTAAAGGGACATGAAACCCATATGTTTTCTTTCATGATTTAGAAAGAGCATGCAATTTTAAATAACTTTCCAATTAACATCTAATATCTAATTTTCTTCATTCTTTTGATATCCTTTGTTGAAAATCATATCTAAATATGCTCAGTAGCTGCTGATTGGTGGCTGCACATAGATACCTCATGCGATTGGCTCACACATATGCATTGCTATTTCTTCAACAAAGGATATCTAAAGAATGAAGGCGTATCCTAGCCACTGCCTGACCAGCCTCTGATGTCACCGCACGTCACTGAATTAAGTGTACATTAACATATGAGTCATTATGATGTCAGATATGGAGGGGGCATGGTTTTTGGCTATTTAAAGGTTGGATTATGTGTCCATTTGTATTTAGCCTGAGGAGGGGGTGTAAGCCCTGAAACGTTGCTCTGTTGTACTGCTGCCTTTATTCAGTAAAGTGGATTTACTCTGCACTTTTGAGTGTCTGCCCATTTTTCTTTACTATTATATTGTACAAGAAATACATTTACTGTGTACATTAAATGTGAATTTTTTTTCTTGTGCACTTTTAAATTTTTAGATTTAAATTTGCATGTTGCTGAATACTTGTAATAAAAGTGTGTATATTACAAATTCGATTTTTAATGCACACTATGATTGTAATTTTTACATTGTAATTTCAATATAGTTTTTTAAACTACTAATTGTTTTGAGTAATATAATGTAATGTATACTGTAATGTATGTTTCTGTCTTTCATATACAAAAATGCAGGGTATACACCTTAGCAAGATAAACAGCGTTCAAGTGAAAGCTCGGTTTGATCATTTTGTTGAGCTTGAATTCCTTTGTTTGGTCGATTGCACTAAACTGCTAGAGATGTCCAAACATATTGATGATCAAAAACTGCAGAGCCCATCAAGATATGGCAAATACTTTGACTTAGATTAAAATCTGATCAAATTGGATTTTATAGTTCTGAAATGGTGAGAAATGATTGCAAATCACCTACAGATCTACTCAACTTTTTGGCCAACAACGATCTCATGCAGACTGTTCCAGAGGCGGTGAAATTACTGAAGCTGGTTCTCACGATACCAGCTACAACAGCCTCTGTTGAGAGGTCCTTCTCTGCTTTAAAGTGAGTAAAAACACATAGCAGGAATCGAACCAGTCAATGACGCCTTTCCTCTTTGGCTATTTTAGCAATTGAGAGAGAAAGACTGGTACAGTTACATGAAAAAAACTGTGAAGATTTTCTTCATAAAGTTATTGAAAATTTTGTGAAAAAAGATAGAAGGATTGACCTTGTCTACAAATGAGGTGGCCGAACAAGAACAGTCACTTAGAAAAAAGTTTAGATTCTTAATAGTTGTCACATGTTGTATTATATAAGTTATTAAAGAAATATTTAAAAAATAACAGTGAATATTTTTGGACTAAAGTTATTGAACATTTAGTAAGAAAATATAGGATTGACCTTGTCTACAAATGAGGGAGCTGAACAAGACCAGTCACAGAAAAAAGTTTTGATTCTTAATATTTGTTACATGTTTTATCATATAAGTTATTAAAGACCTATATTAAACATAACAAAAAGTTTTTTTTCATTCTCTGAAGTTAATTTGCAATACAATATTCTGGTATTGCAATATATGATCAAACTTTTAAAAAATGCCTAATTTTACAATTTAATTTCAAAGGGACTTGCAGAAAAATGTTCATTCTCATCATAGAAAGTGGAGAAATTGCTGTCTCTGGGAAGGTAATTTTTTAATTTGTATAAATAGTGACCTTGTTGTCCTTCACTACGGTCTGTACTTTGGAAAATGTCCGCCACAGCCTTTGTCTGTGCCTATCCCTGTTCACCAGCTGCCACTGGATCACGACATTTTTATATTTACTGAATAATGAAGGAGTCTATAAGCATAATTTGCAGCATTACAGTAAAAAGTATGTTTTAAACATATTTTAATGGGCCTGGATTTTTAGATCTCATAATCAGAGCAAGCATTTTGTTATCTTGCAAGAGTTTCTGTTACAATCCTTTAGACTAAAATCAGATGTTTACTAAGTTGACCAGTTTTCCAAGACATCATTTATGTTTAAATCTTTTTTATTGGTTGCAAAGAATGAAAACAAGCTTACAGGAACCTACGGCGTCAAATCTAGCCGCATATTACAACAATATTAATAACAAGATGATACAAAGGCTATAACATTTCAGTGAGTAGTACCTCACAATAAAAGGTATATTAGAGAAGTTCCAATCCCACTCAGCTTCTTCAATTTATATACATCATGAGGTCAAACATGGTATTTCCTGAGGGTGGGTAAAATTTCAAGTAATTAAAGGAGGGAGAAAAAGGGAAAGTGCAAAGGAGGGAAAACGAGAGAACAAAGAAGGTTGTAAGTGCTATCAGTGACCTTATATATAGGAGAAAGTGGGTCAGCTGCCCCTAATAGTTCAAATGTGTTCAACTAGCTGCCAAGGGTCTAAGAATGAGTAGTTGTCGGCAGGGTTGGGTGATTAAAGCCATTTCTATAGTTCCAGTAAAACCAGATCTCATCATTCGAGTTTTTAGTGTCTAGGGACCACGCTGCTAGGTCATACATGTTATATGTATGTTGGATTTTGTTTTTAATCTCTTGCCATGACGGTGTACCCACCTTCCAATATCTAGCTATACAAGTTCTCACTATTGTACATAATATTCTAATGAAAGTGTTTATTGGTTTATTGAGGTGAGGTATGCGCTTGTGGATTAAAGCTTGAGCTATGTTAATCTGCACCTGTTCATCCAGTAGGTAGCTGACTAAATCAGTTAATGATTGCCATATGGTCTGAACCCCAGGGCAGTCCCAGAGCATGTGATATATATTTAAAAAGGTAACCTTTCAATAACTTTACTTATAAAGCGGATTGTTTTGAATAACAAAAAGACAACATCAGACTATATCGCTCAATTTTCTGGATAACGAGTCTAATATAGTCCTCAGTGCCTTGAAATAATCCTGTTGAAAGGAATGTGGTATACTGCATTTTCTAACTAATACTTTTTAAAAAAACTTTGAAAGCCATATTCGTGCTGTTCTAGGACTTTGCATAGAGGTTTTAACTTATATATTGTGATATAAGTCAATTATACATTTTCTCTTTTGAACAGGTCCACTGTATATGGAAACAGGAGTTTTTATTATAGATAGAATTTTTTGTTAAAGTTGTTTTTATGTCATTTTAAAGATCTTGACAGTTTTTTAGATTGGTACCAATTAGGATATATTATAGTTTTTAGTATATATCAGTGTTTTTCAACCAGTGTGCCGTGGCACACTAGTGTGCCGTGAGAGATACTCAGGTGTGCCACGGCAGACTGACAACAGTGTGACATATTTTTTAAACTTTGCTTGTTTTTTACTCCCAGTGCAGGGGTAGTTTGTAGGAGGCATGGCATAACAGCACAATACATACAGTATGTGTGTGTTTGTGTGTATGTGTATATATATATGCTGTATTAGGCTACAATGTGTGATTTTTTTTAAATTTTGGGATGGTGGTGTGCCACAGGATTTTTTAATGTAAAAAATTGTGCCACGGCAAAAAAAAGGTTAAAAATCACTGGTATATATCATATATGGATGTTTTTTAAAACTTTTTGTGTTTTGATGAATTAATAAAATTCTATACTACGTTAATAATCTTTGTATTTGCCTATAGTAATACACCCTTGGGCTCTGAGCTTGCACAATTTTTATACAAATAAATTAAAGATTTACTAATATAAATAGCCGTTTTTAAAGATCAAAATTGCCTGGCAGTAACATAGTAACATAGTAGATAAGGTTGAAAAAAGACTGAAGTCCATCGAGTTCAACCTATACAAATCTAAAATACTTACAAAAAGCTCCAGTTAAGCTTAAATAACCCCATTAAAATGTGACCCATTTAATACTAGCAATCATATCCATGAATTTTGTTTATATACAGAAATTTATCCAGACTATTTTTAAATGTATCTATGGTATTGGCATACACTACCTCCTTTGGTAATGAGTTCCACAATTTTATTGCTCTTACAGTGAAAAAACGTTTCCGTTGCAGGAGATTAAATCTCCTTTCCTCCAACCTTAAATTATGACCTCTTAACAGAAACAATTTTCTTGGAATAAAAAGAGCTTTTGCCATCTCTGTATATGGGCCTTGAATATATTTATATAAAGTAATCATGTCACCTCTCAAGCGCCTTTTTTCTAAAGAGAACAGACCCAGTTTGGCTAGCCTCTCCTCATAGGTTAATTTCTCCAATCCCCTTATTAGCTTTGTGGCCCTTCTCTGAACTTTTTCTAGTTCTGCAATATCTTTTTTAGCAATCGGTCCCCAGAACTGCACTCCAAACTCAAGGTGAGGTCTTACCAGGGCTTTATATAATGACAGAATTATGCTTTCCTCCCTTGAATCAATGCCTCTTTTAATACATGCTAGTATCTTATTAGCCTTTGAAGCCGCTGCCCTGCATTGTGCACTCATCTTTAGCTTGTTATCTATTACTACTCCCAAATCCCTTTCCTCCTGTGTTTGGCTAAGTCTTGTCCCATTTAAAAAATACATAGCCTGCTTATTTTTACTTCCAAAATGTAGAACCTTACATTTTTCCGTATTAAATCTCATTTTCCATTCACTTGCCCATAGTTCTAATTTTAGCAAATCCCTTTGCAAAGAGAGTTCATCCTGCTCTGACCTAATGACCTTACTTAACTTAGTATCATCTGCAAAAATAGAGATGTCGCTATTTAATCCTTGCTCCAAGTCATTTATAAAAATATTAAAAAGAACAGGGCCCATTACTGATCCCTGGGGGACGCCACTGATTACCTTTGTCCAATCTGAGTATGATCCATTTACTGCTACTCGTTGCTCCCTATCTTTTATCCAGTTATTTATCCATGAGCTAACATTTTCAGCAATTCCCAGTCCCTTAATTTTGTGCATTAATCTCTCATGTGGCACTGTATCAAATGCCTTTGCAAAATCTAAGTATATCACATCAACTGATTCCCCTTTATCTATATTTTTACTTACTTCCTCGTAGAATCTAATTAGTGTTTTACATTACCTCTTGGCGCTCACATATATACCCCCTTTTTTTGATTGTAATACTTTTACTTACAGGCCTTGGGATTGCCTGTTTTTATGTGTAGCCTTTGATCTATTCCAGCGCTTGGTTTATCTTTTACCCTTTTCATACATGTGTCGGTATGTGCCAACTTCTCCGCATCCCCTATAGCATAGTCTAGAATTGGTATGTGTCATATGTGTCGTTCTGAGGGGTGTAAGGTACCATCTGAATATCGTCTTCAGGGTGTTTTCCCTATGGTCAGCGCTCAGTAAGCCCTTAGTGGCTGTCGCCAGGGTCATATGCCATTGTTCTGGTTCTAACCTAATGTTTAGGTCTGCTTCCCATCTCTGCATGAGAGGTGTCTTAGTTGTGGTCTTTCATTTTTGTATATCGAGGTATATGTTAGAGATGGAGTGTTTTGGTCTGCCTGTGCTACTACATATGTGCTCTAGGGTAGATCTTCCCTGTATGTAGGTGTGTATTGCTGAAGATATTTGGAGGTATAAGTACCAGTGCACAGGGTCTGGGGTTAGTTTATCCTTTAATTGGGCATAAGTCATCACCTTGTTCTGTAGTAAGAAGTCAGCTACCCGGTACAGTCCCTTGTTTTCCCATTTATTAATAGTTCTCTGCGAGTCTTTGTGAAGGAGGTATCTAATGGGCCTCAAAGTTGAGTCTAACGGGCACATCTCCCTTTTATGTGCTAATTCTGACCATAGCCCCTGGGTGGTCTCAGTTGTGAGTGGTTGATGTTGTTTAGTCTCACGTGTGTTGTCTCTATGTACCCATAGTATTGCATCTGTTCTGTCCCCCCCCCTCATATCTGATTCTAGCTGTGTCCATAGGGCTTCCCCTCTGGCCCTAAGTATTAATGTATCTTGGGCCAATCTAGCTGCCTTGTAGTACTCTACTAAGTTCGGAACCCCCAAGCCTCCAAGGCTTCTATGATTTGTCATGGTTCTCCCCGCTATTCTGACAATCTTTTTACCTCGGATAAATGACAAAATCTCTGATTGAAGTTTCTCTAAGTCAGGGTATAGGATACGTATGGGGAGAGCTCTGAAAAGATAGAGCAGACGGGGCAGCACTGTCATCTTCACCGCCGCTATTTTCCCCATCCAGGAGAAGTTATGCTTCTTCCATGTCTGCAGGTCTCCCCTGATGGCTTTGTACAGAGGGATATAGTTAGCTTTGTATAGTTGTTGGGTCTGTCCCGTTATTCCCACCCCTAAGTATTTCATGGGGCCCTTAGATTCTTTTAGCTCAAAATTTATTTGGATTAATTTCGTTGTGTGTGGGGGGAGTGCTATTGGCAACATTTCGCATTTATCTGTGTTGATGCGATAGCCAGAGATTAATGAGAACTCTCTTATTGTTTCAAATAGATTGGGTAGTGAGTGCATAGGTCTGGTCAGAGTGAGCAGAATGTCGTCCGCGAAAAGACTGATTTTGTAATCCGTCTTGCCCACTTTAACTCCTTCTATGTCGGGGTTCACCCTTATCTGAGCTGCAAGGGGCTCGATACACAACGCGAATAGCAAGGGGGATAAGGGGCATCCCTGCCTGGTCCCGTTTAAGATTGGAAATAATTTAGATCTATAGCCATTGGAAGAAACCTGGGCCGTTGGGTTAGTGTATATAGTTTTGATGGCGTCCATAAAGGGGCCCTCAAAGTTCATGTGTGTCAAGGTTGTATTCATGTACCCCCAATCTACCCTATCGAACGCCTTCTCCGCGTCTAACGCGAGAAGTAGAGAAGGCGTTTTTGTATCACATAGGTGGTGGACCGTGTCCACAATTCGTCTGACGTTGTCCGGGGCCTCTCTGTCTCTAATGAATCCTACCTGGTCTTTATGTATCAGTTTGGGCAATATGTTTGCTAACCTGTTTGCTAGGATCTTAGTAAAAAAA
The DNA here is from genome assembly GCF_027579735.1 of Bombina bombina. NCBI lineage: Eukaryota > Metazoa > Chordata > Amphibia > Anura > Bombinatoridae > Bombina > Bombina bombina. The sequence goes on along the minus strand of NC_069504.1, from coordinate 784,191,829 downwards.
TTTATGTCCTGGTTAATCAGGGAGATTGGGCGATAGCTAGAGCATTTTTTTGGGTCTTTGCCTGGTTTGGGTATAATTATAATTTTGGCTTGTAGCAGTTCAGCTGGGATTGGGTACCCTTGCATTATGTGGTTGCAGAATTTGGTCAGATGTGGTATAAGTTCTTTTCTAAACAGCTTATAGTATTCCCCTGGGAAACCATCTGGTCCCGCGGCTTTCCCTGATTTTAAAGCTTTGATCGCTAATACGACCTCTACCGTCGAAATGGGCTCATTCAGCGTCTTTTTGTCGTTGTCTGTTAGTTTAGTTAGTGAGGGGGTCGCTAAAAATCTCTGTGTGAGGTTCTCTGTCTGTGGACTTTGTGTTACTTTTTTTACCATCGTAAAGCTGTGCGTAGAAGTCTCCAAAGGCGTCAACTATTTCTTGGGGATGGGACGTGGTTGTACCGTCTGGTTTCTCTATGATTGGGATATTAGCTGTTTTATATTTTTCTCTAATTTTATGGGCTAAGAATTTGTCTGGCTTGTTAGCGTATATAAAATACTGTGATTTTAGTTTCATTATAGCTCTGTTGGCCTGGGAGTTTAGTAATTTAGCCAGTGAGTCTCTTTTGTGTTGCAGGGTATTCAGTATGGTGGGGCTCCCCGTTAGTCTGTGTTGTCTCTCCAAGTGTGCTATGTCCTCATGTGTTTGCAGCAAGTCACGCCTTGTCTTTCTATTATGTACAGTTTTTTCTTTTATGAGGGTGCCCCTTAATACTGATTTATGTGCTGCCCATACACACGTCGGATTGTCAGTAGAATCTGTGTTAATGTCCCAGAATTCAGTTAAGTGTTGCAAGGTAGAGGAGTGAATAAGTGGGTTTTTGTGTAAGTTTGGGTCGTAAGTCCAGGATCTAGATCTATTTGGGTCAACCATACCCATCATCTTAAGTACCACCATACACAGGGACAAATGTTGGAAGAGTTAAGTATCGGTTGCATGATTTGACTTGTAAGGATATAGTCTAGTCGAGAGTAGGTGTTGTGTGCTGCCGAATAAAAAGTCGTGTCTCTGGTGTTACCATTTAAGATGCTCCAGGAGTCTATTAGTGAATGTGAATTAAGTGAACTCTGAATGTTCCGTATTATGCTGTCTCGTCTTAACAATTTGTTCGAAATTGTCTTTGGTCTCTGTGTGTCCTGTGATAAGATAGGGATGTTGAAATCGCCTGCCATAATAATTCTGACTTGTGACCACTGAGTGATGAGTTGCGATATGCTCGCAAAAAAAAATTTTTGTTGTTCATTGGGCGCATAGACATTACACAGAACCACATCTACATTGTCTAGCTGTCCCTTTAAGATTAAATATCTACCTTCGGTGTCTGCTGTGGTGGATTCGTGTATGTAGTTGACTGAGGAGTGGATGAGGATCGAAACTCCCCTCTTCTTTGACTTGGTAGTCGCATGAAAATGAGTGGGGTAGTTTTTGGTCCAGTAGTAAGGGAGTTGAGGTTTTACAAAATGTGTTTCCTGTAGAAACAGCCAAGACATAATTTAAAGGGACATGAAACCCATGTTTTCTTTCATGATTTAGAAAGAGAATGCAATTTTAAATAACTTTCCAATTTACATCTAATATCTAATTTTCTTCATTCTTTTGATATCCTTTGTTGAAAATTATATCTAAATATGCTCAGTAGCTGCTGATTGGTGGCTGCACATAGATACCTCATGCGATTGGCTCACACATGTGCAATGCTATTTCTTCAACAAAGGATATCTAAAGCATGAAGGCGTATCCTAGCCACTGCCTCACCAGCAGATTTTTAAGTGTACATTAACATATGAGTCATTATGATGTCAGATATGGAGGGGGCATGGTTTTTGGCTATTTAAAGGTTGGATTATGTGTCCATTTGTATTGAGCCTGAGGAGGGGTTGTAAGCCCCGAAACGTTGCTCTGTTGTACTGCTGCCTTTATTCAGCAAAGTGGATTTACTCTGCACTTTTGAGTGTCTGCCTATTTTTTCTTTACTATTATATTGTACAAGAAATACATTTACTGTGTACATTAAATGTGAATTTTTTTTCTTGTGCACTTTTAAATTTTTAGATTTAAATTTGCATGTTGCTGAATACTTGTAATAAAAAGTGTGTATATTACAAATTCGATTTTTAATGCACACTATGATAGTAATTTTTACATTGTACTTTCAATATAGTTTTTTAAACTACTAATTGTTTTGAGTAATATAATGTAATGTATACTGTAATGTATGTTTCTGTCTTTCATATACAGAAATGCAGGGTATACACCTTAGCAAGATAAACAGCTATCAAGGTAAATTTTGCCTTTTTTCATGTTTAGGATACTTGAGTGTAAAGTTTAAAATAATCAGGCCTTAAAACTTTACAGTTATTCAATACTGAAACTACCAAACTAATTTTAAATTTTTGACAATTTGTATGGGAAATGTGAGGCAGATTGCATCAGAATGGGGCTGACAGACAATGAAAGGAGTAAAGAGCCAATAAGAGATGTGAGGAGAAGGTTGTTTTACAACATTATGGACAATGTCAGCGTTCAAGTGAAAGCTCGGTTTGATCATTTTGTTGAGCTTGAATTCCTTTGTTTGGTCGATTGCACTAAACTGCTAGAGATGTCCAAACATATTGATGATCAAAAACTGCAGAGCCTATCAAGATATGGCAAATACTTTGACTTAGATTAAAATCTGATCTAATTGGATTTTATAGTTCTGAAATGGTGAGAAATGATTACAAATCACCTACAGATCTACTCAACTTTTTGGCCAACAACGATCTCATGCAGACTGTTCCAGAGGCAGTGAAATTACTGAAGCTGGTTCTCACGAAAAAGCAAATAAAAACACATAGCAGGAATCGAACCAGTCAATGACGCCTTTCCTCTTTGGCTATTTTAGCAATTGAGAGAGAAAGACTGGTACAGTTACATGAAAAAAACTGTGAAGATTTTCTTCATAAAGTTATTGAAAATTTTGTGAAAAAAGATAGAAGGATTGACCTTGTCTACAAATGAGGGAGCCAAACAAGAACAGTCACTTAGAAAAAAGTTTAGATTCTTAATAGTTGTCACATGTTGTTTAAGTTATTAAAGAAATATTTAAAAAATAACAGTGAATATTTTTGGACTAAAGTTATTGAACATTTAGTAAGAAAATATAGGATTGACCTTGTCTACAAATGAGGGAGCTGAACAAGACCAGTCACAGAAAAAAGTTTTGATTCTTAACATTTGTTACATGTTTTATCATATAAGTTATTAAAGACCTATATTAAACATAACAAAATGTTTTTTTTTTCTTTTCTCTGAAGTTAATTTGCAATACAATATTCTGGTATTGCAATATATGATCAAACTTTTAAAAAATGCTTTATTCTCAAGGTAATCAACATATTGCAGTTGAACTGGTGCTTTAGTGCAATATTTCTTAACCGTGGTCCTCAAGTAGCCTCAACAGGCCAGGATTTAATTATAGATGAACCAGTGTACAATTGAAGTGCTCAGCTTAGCATCAGTAATACCATGGATGTATTGTTTACTAACCTGCTATCAACCATCAGCTGATTATTTCACCAATGCAGCACTGGTTTGGCTATAATGAAAGCCTGGTCTTTTGGGGTACTTGAGGACTTCAGTTGAGAAAAAATGCTTTAGTTTAAATGCCTAATTTTACAATTTAATTTCAAAGGGACTTGCAGAAAAATGTTCATTCTCATCATAGAAAGTGGAGAAATTGCTGTCTCTGGGAAGGTAAGACCATGCACTCTTATTTTTTAATTTGTATAAATAGTGACCTTGTTGTCCTTCACTACGGTCTGTACTTTGGAAAATGTCCGCCACAGCCTTTGTCTGTGCCTATCCCTGTTCACCAGCTGCCACTGGATCACGACGTTTTTATATTTACTGAATAATGAAGGAGTCTATAAGCATAATTTGCAGCATTACAGTAAAAAGTATGTTTTAAACATATTTTAATGGGCCTGGATTTTTAGATCTCATAATCAGAGCAAGCATTTTGTTATCTTGCAAGAGTTTCTGTTACAATCCTTTAGACTAAAATCAGATGTTTACTAAGTTGACCAGTTTTCCAAGACATCATTTAAAGGGACATGAAACCCATGTTTTCTTTCATGATTTAGAAAGAGCATGCAATTTTAAATAACTTTCCAATTTACATCTAATATCTATTTTTTTCATTCTTTTGATATCCTTTGTTGAAAATCATATCTGAATATGCTCAGTAGCTGCTGATTGGTGGCTGCACATAGATACCTCATGCGATTGGCTCACACATGTGCATTGCTATTTCTTCAACAAAGGATATCTAAAGAATGATTTTTAAGTGTACATTAACATATGAGTCATTATGATGTCAGATATGGAGGGGGCATGGTTTTTGGCTATTTAAAGGTTGGATTATGTGTCCATTTGTATTGAGCCTGAGGAGGGGTGTAAGCCCTGAAACGTTGCTCTGTTGTACTGCTGCCTTTATTCAGTAAAGTGGATTTACTCTGCACTTTTGAGTGTCTGCCCATTTTTCTTTACTATTATATTGTACAAGAAATACATTTACTGTGTACATTAAATGTGAAATTTTTTTCTTGTGCACTTTTAAATTTTTAGATTTAAATTTGCATGTTGCTGAATACTTGTAATAAAAAGTGTGTATATTACAAATTCGATTTTTAATGCACACTATGATTGTAATTTTTACATTGTAATTTCAATATAATTTTTTAAACTACTAATTGTTTTGAGTAATATAATGTAATGTATACTGTAATGTATGTTTCTGTCTTTCATATACAAAAATGCAGGGTATACACCTTAGCAAGATAAACAGCGTTCAAGTGAAAGCTCGGTTTGATCATTTTGTTACGCTTGAATTCCTTTGTTTGGTCGATTGCACTCAACTGCTAGAGATGTCCAAACATATTGATGATCAAAAACTGCAGAGCCCATCAAGATATGGCAAATACTTTGACTTAGATTAAAATCTGATCTAATTGGATATTATAGTTCTGAAATGGTGAGAAATGATTACAAATCACCTACAGATCTACTCAACTTTTTGGCCAACAACGATCTCATGCAGACTGTTTCAGAGGCAGTGAAATTACTGAAGCTGGTTCTCATGATACCAGCTACAACAGCCTCTGTTGAGAGGTCCTTCTCTGCTTTAAAGCAAATAAAAACACATAGCAGGAATCGAACCAGTCAATGACGCCTTTCCTCTTTGGCTATTTTAGCAATTAAGAGATAAAGACTGGTACAGTTACATGAAAAAAACTGTGAAGATTTTCTTCATAAAGTTATTGAAAATTTTGTGAAAAAAGATAGAAGGATTGACCTTGTCTACAAATGAGGGAGCCGAACAAGAACAGTCACTTAGAAAAAAGTTTAGATTCTTAATAGTTGTCACATGTTGTATTATATAAGTTATTAAAGAAATATTTAAAAAATAACAGTGAATATTTTTGGACTAAAGTTATTGAACATTTAGTAAGAAAATATAGGATTGACCTTGTCTACAAATGAGGGAGCTGAATAAGACCAGTCACAGAAATTTTTTTTGATTTTTAATATTTGTTACATGTTTTATCATATAAGTTATTAAAGACCTATATTAAACATAACAAAATGTTTTTTTTCTTTTCTCTGAAGTTAATTTGCAATACAATATTCTGGTATTGCAATATATGATCAAACTTTTAAAAAATGCTTTATTCTCTTTTAAACATTTTGACATTATAAACTACAGCATTGAGAAAGGCTATGGATTAGCCGAAACGCGTTTGTTTTAAGATTACTTTACTCCATACTATACAGTCACTTCAGTCACCTGACGCCGACGTTTCCCGCTATCGGCCAGGAAACAGAAAAGTGACTGTTAGTTTGGTGTTAATTTTTTGCTAATTGTTTTCTATGGTAGTGGGTTTAGGATATATTAGGGGTGTTTTACCCTATTTTAACCTTAAATATTAAAGTATATAATTTTTATATTTACTATTACTATTATCTAGTAAGGATGAGTGCTATTTAAGCCCCTGTCTTTTCTGTCTCTCCTTTGTTATTATTCTCAAGGTAATCAACATATTGCAGTTGAACTGGTGCTTTAGTGCAATATTTCTTAACCGTGGTCCTCAAGTAGCCTCAACAGACCAGGATTTCATTATAGATGAACCAGTGTACAATTGAAGTGCTCAGCTTAGCATCAGTAATACCATGGATGTATTGTTTACTAACCTGCTATCAACCATCAGCTGATTATTTCACCAATGCAGCACTGGTTCGGCTATAATGAAAGCCTGGTCTTTTGGGGTACTTGAGGACTTCAGTTGAGAAACAATGCTTTAGTTTAAATGCCTAATTTTACAATTTAATTTCAAAGGGACTTGCAGAAAAATGTTCATTCTCATCATAGAAAGTGGAGAAATTGCTGTCTCTGGGAAGGTAAGACCATGCACTCTTATTTTTTAATTTGTATAAATAGTGACCTTGTTGTCCTTCACTACGGTCTGTACTTTGGAAAATGTCCGCCACAGCCTTTGTCTGTGCCTATCCCTGTTCACCAGCTGCCACTGGATCACGACATTTTTATATTTACTGAATAATGAATGAATCTATAAGCATAATTTGCAGCATTACAGTAAAAAGTATGTTTTAAACATTTTTTAATGGGCCTGGATTTTTAGATCTCATAATCAGAGCAAGCATTTTGTTATCTTGCAAGAGTTTCTGTTACAATCCTTTAGACTAAAATCAGATGTTTACTAAGTTGACCAGTTTTCCAAGACACCATTTAAAGGGACATGAAACCCATGTATTCTTTCATGATTTAGAAAGAGCATGCAATTTTAAATAACTTTCCAATTTGCATCTAATATCTAATTTTCTTCATTCTTTTGATATCCTTTGTTGAAAATCATATCTAAATATGCTCAGTAGCTGCTGATTGGTGGCTGCACATAGATACCTCATGCGATTGGCTCACACATGTGCATTGCTATTTCTTCAACAAAGGATATCTAAAGAATGAAGTATCCTAGCCACTGCCTCACCAGCCTCTGATGTCACCGCACATCACTGAAATTAACATATGAGTCATTATGATGTTAGATATGGAGGGGGCATGGTTTTTGGCTATTTAAAGGTTGGATTATGTGTCCATTTGTATTGAGCCTGAGGAGGGGGTGTAAGCCCCAAAACGTTGCTCTGTTGTACTGCTGCCTTTAAAGTGGATTTACTCTGCACTTTTGAGTGTCTGCCCATTTTTTCTTTACTATTATATTGTACAAGAAATACATTTACTGTGTACATTAAATGTGAATTTTTTTTCTTGTGCACTTTTAAATTTTTAGATTTAAATTTGCATGTTGCTGAATCCTTGTAATAAAAAGTGTGTATATTACAAATTCGATTTTTAATGCACACTATGATTGTAATTTTTACATTGTACTTTCAATATAGTTTTTTAAACTACTAATTGTTTTGAGTAATATAATGTAATGTATACTGTAATGTATGTTTCTGTCTTTCATATACAGAAATGCAGGGTATACACCTTAGCAAGATAAACAGCTATCAAGGTAAATTTTGCCTTTTTTCATGTTTAGGATACTTGAGTGTAGAGTTTAAAATAAACAGGCCTTAAAATCATTGATAGCTTTTCTTTAATGATTTGTGTCCCTTTAATTGTGGATATATATATACTCACTGTATTGTAGGCGAATTGCCTGGGTGCTCTCTATGGTAGATAGGTAGAAACTTCAAAGAAAGAAGAGGCACTCACAGGACTTAAAGGGCCACTAAACCCAAACATTTTCTTTCATGATTCAGTTAGAGAATACAATTTTAAACAAAATTCAAATTTACTTCTATTATCTAATTAGTTTTATTTTTTAGATATCCTTTGTTGAAGAAATAGCAATGCATATGGGTGAGCCAATCACATGAGGCATCTATATGCACGCACCACTCAGCAGCTACTGAGCCTATCTAGATATGCTTTTCAGCAAAGAACATCAACAGAGATAAACAAATTAGATAATAGAAGTAAATTAGAATGTTGTTTAAAATTGCACACTCTTTCTTATTAATGAAATAAAATTGGGCTTTCATGTCCCTTTAATAAACATTGGTTTTATTAGTATTTCATCAACAAAGGTTCAGTCAACGTTTCGGTCCTTACAGGGACCTTTTTGTTAAGACTGTATCGTAGTCACTATGTGTGTGGTATGTTCAGCCCATTTATATATCCACTTCATAAAGAGCACTCACTTGGACTTTCCAGAATCACCTTTTATTATGTGAACAGTTTCAGGGTATTACCCCCTTCCTCAATAATACCCTGAAAATGTTCACATAATAAAAGGTTATTCTGGAAAGTCCTGGTGAGTGCTCTTTATGAAGTGGATATGGATTGCTGTGTGTAGCACCCTAGTTATCCATTGGTTATCAGGAGTGCTAACTTTTCTACTTTAATTATATATATATATACACATACATACATACACACGTATATATATATATATATATATATATATATATATATATATATATATATATATATATATATATACAGGGATATATATACAGGGAGTGCAGAATTATAAGGCAAGTTGTATTTTTGAGGATTAATTTTATTATTGAACAACAACCATGTTCTCAATGAACCCAAAAAACTCATTAATATCAAAGCTGAATAGTTTTGGAAGTAGTTTTTAGTTTGTTTTTAGTTATAGCTATTTTAGAGGGATATCTGTGTGTGCAGGTGACTATTACTGTGCATAATTATTAGGCAACTTAACAAAAAACAAATATATACCCATTTCAATTATTTATTTTTACCAGTGAAACCAATATAACATCTCAACATTCACAAATATACATTTCTGACATTCAAAAACAAAACAAAAACAAATCAGTGACCAATATAGCCACCTTTCTTTGCAAGGACACTCAAAAGCCTGCCATCCATGGATTCTGTCAGTGTTTTGATCTGTTCACCATCAACATTGCGTGCAGCAGCAACCACAGCCTCCCAGACACTGTTCAGAGAGGTGTACTGTTTTCCCTCCTTGTAAATCTCACATTTGATGATGGACCACAGGTTCTCAATGGGGTTCAGATTAGGTGAACAAGGAGGCCATGTCATTAGATTTTCTTCTTTTATACCCATTTCTTGCCAGCCACGCTGTGGAGTACTTGGACGCGTGTGATGGAGCATTGTCCTGCATGAAAATCATGTTTTTCTTGAAGGATGCAGACTTCTTCCTGTACCACTGCTTGAAGAAGGTGTCTTCCAGAAACTGGCAGTAGGACTGGGAGTTGAGCTTGACTCCATCCTCAACCCGAAAAGGCCCCACAAGCTCATCTTTGATGATACCAGCCCAAACCAGTACTCCACCTCCACCTTGCTGGCGTCTGAGTCGGACTGGAGCTCTCTGCCCTTTACCAATCCAGCCACGGGCCCATCCATCTGGCCCATCAAGACTCACTCTCATTTCATCAGTCCATAAAACCTTAGAAAAATCAGTCTTGAGATATTTCTTGGCCCAGTCTTGACGTTTCAGCTTGTGTGTCTTGTTCAGTGGTGGTCGTCTTTCAGCCTTTCTTACCTTGGCCATGTCTCTGAGTATTGCACACCTTGTGCTTTTGGGCACTCCAGTGATGTTGCAGCTCTGAAATATGGCCAAACTGGTGGCAAGTGGCATCTTGGCAGCTGCACGCTTGACTTTTCTCAGTTCATGGGCAGTTATTTTGCGCCTTGGTTTTTCCACACGCTTCTTGCGACCCTGTTGACTATTTTGAATGAAACGCTTGATTGTTCGATGATCACGCTTCAGAAGCTTTGCAATTTTAAGAGTGCTGCATCCCTCTGCAAGATATCTCACTATTTTTGACTTTTCTGAGCCTGTCAAGTCCTTCTTTTGACCCATTTTGCCAAAGGAAAGGAAGTTGCCTAATAATTATGCACACCTGATATAGGGTGTTGATGTCATTAGACCACACCCCTTCTCATTACAGAGATGCACATCACCTAATATGCTTAATTGGTAGTAGGCTTTCGAGCCTATACAGCTTGGAGTAAGACAACATGCATAAAGAGGATGATGTGGTCTAAATACTCATTTGCCTAATAATTCTGCACTCACTGTATGTGTATATATATATATATATATATATATATATATATATATATATCTAAATCCTCAATACATGCACAGGCACTCTCCAATTAACAACAGTATCCATTATTTCACTGTGATGTTTCTGGGTGGTGCCCCTTCATCAGACATACAACAAATGTGCCATATTTACCCACTCTAAGTACCCCACCATCCGGTGCAACCACCCATCATAGACCTCACCAGCGTTCTCTATGTGTAACTGTGGAAAGCCGGAACGGACAGAAAATGAAAATCAAACAAATTAAAATAAAAAAAAACAACAATATATAGATATTAATAACATGTTAAACATCTCAGTCTCACATAGTCTAATATTGTTGCCTAAGCTTCCTCTCATCATGCCACATGCAGCGCATATGAAAGTCCCCTCCAATCACAGTAAAAATGCGTATTAATTGGAATTGGTATGTCAATCAAATATCTACTACTTATTTTTACATGAACAAAGAAACAAAACTGCTGGTGACACCTAAGTGTCCAACTCTAGGTGGCACTATGCCACAACTAATAGATTATAATAATAAATATTTCATATCTATCCAGTTGTAATATATCTATATCAAACTAGTGTATTAGAGCATTTGCCAATCTGTGTTCATATGATATATGACAGCTGTTTGTGAACAACTGAACAAAAAATAATAGAAAAATATCTTATCTGAGTCCTTATAAGAGACTTATGTCACAAGTCCAGGTATTTCAGATAGTCCAGGTGTATTCATCTGTGGTAGTAATTCCAAGATAAGGACAATAGGGAAAAGCTTGAATATTGCAGGCAGCTCCTCTCATAGAAAACAACAACAACCAGGTATCTGTGAGAAAACAATCACCAAAAAGAGGGCGCCTCCTAGTGCAATACTGAGATGGTGGTGAAATATGACAAATCTTGTATTGTAGTTATACTCACAAAAGGAGAAGCACCACATGTGCTAATTGACGCAAACTGGGAACGCACAGTGACCCAGCGACACTGTTCCTACAATAGGATGTCAGGATACAGGGATTCCAGGTGGTAGTATTGATGAATCAAACTCAGGCTTCCATATAATACAACATATATTTTATTAAAAATAACCACTAGCTGTGCTGAGAAACGCGTTTCAATATGTTACAACATTTGTTTTTATATACCTTGGGTAAACCTAAATACCCATTGTCTTTTTAAAATACTATTTTTAATAAAATATATGTTGTATTATATGGAAGCCTGAGCGTGATTCATCAATACTACCACCTGGAATCCCTGTATCCTGACATCCTATTGTAGGAACTACTATAAACCTAGCTCAAGGAAACAGTATACTTAATAGACAGGAGTGCACATAGCTCATATACTATAGCTTCACATATAGCTTCAACTTTACCTCAAACTGGCTAGCAATATATCCCTCTATGTTTGATTTAACAATGAAAACTGCCAATAGAGTATTAATATTAGATATGTAAATACCATAATATCACCCACATTATAATGTACTATAAAAAGCATTGTAAATCAGAATGTGTATTAAGTCCCTTGGGAACCAGTCTATCTAAAGTATAGATCCACCTGGTCTCACGTTGTAAAAGTATTTTTGCCCTGTTCCCTACTGGAAGGTGAAACATGATGAATTATTATATATCTTAGATTAGTCACAGAACATTTGGCTAACAAAAAATGCCTTGCCACTGGTTGTTCACTCTCACCTGTCCCAATGGCCAGTTGTATGGCTGCCCAGCAATTCGCCATACATGTACATAAATCATTGTTAGTTTTACCAATATAATATTTGCCACAACGACATTGCAGCATGTACAGAATATATTTGGTCATACATGTGACCCTGTGTTTAATTGCATATCTTTTACTGTGCCAGGGATGCACAAAAAATGTTGATTGGACCAAACCATTACAAGTCGTACATCCTGTACAATGAAAACAGCCAGGTTTTGGAGCACCTAGCCAAGTTTGTATGATATAGCAAGGTTTAAAGTTAGGCCACATTTGGTAGTTCTGTAATGCTCGTCCCCTCATAAATGATGATCACTATTTATAATGTGCCCGTTATCGCATAGTATTCCTGGAGCTTGCCACTTATCTGGAGCATAAGTGGCTACAAAAGTCAATCTGGAATCAATCTTATTATCCACCTTTTTCTTGCCCAATAATTCAATGCGTACAGACCCCTCCATAGTATTTATATATATATATATATATATATATATATATATATATATATATATATATATATATATATATATATATATGACGTGCACTCATAGGAGGCAGGTGAGGCACTGCCGCACCTGCCATTTGGGGCAAAAGAAAAAAAATATATAATTTTATTTAAAAAAAAAAAAAGTTTTTTTTTTTTACATTTCAAACTCTATAATATTGGGCAATAGAAGCAGTGGGTTCTGGTTTTTCTCTATTGCACAATATTTTTACATAGATTTTTATGAGTAGCCGCTCTGCTGCACCACCCGGTGGTGATTTGCAGCAGCAGCGCGGCTGAAAAAACTGTCAAAGAGGCATCTCTAATGAGGCCTCGCATTTCCCCTGGGAGCCAGCCTCAGCCAATCAACACCTGTCTTGACTCCTGTCCCTGTCCCTGCTGTACTACTGTGCATGCGCAACGAAGGTGCAGTCTGGCGGGAACCAAACAGTCAGTGATACTCACTACTGCCTGTTTGGGACTGACTGTCACTGAGCCAAGCGAGTGGATTTGCATTGCTGAGCTAATCGCAGCTGCTGCCTCCTGATCCTGTCTGCCCTGCCCTGACTGAGGTGCCGAGTCACCGACACAGTACAGTGCACACGTCACACAAGTAAGTCGTCAGACTTGCAAATACTACTAACATCTCTTATGACTAAATTAATTGTACAGGCAGAATGAGCAGCCATCTTGTGTTTCATTATGTGCAGTAATTTATAAGGCAGAGTAGTGGCCGCCCCCTCTGATGTTAAACTAAGTGTCTGACCGTCAATGTTGTAACTTGCTAGTACTGACATCTATGCCTCTGATGTTAAACGTTAAGTGTCTGACGCTCAGATACTTAAAGTTTAACATCAGAGGGGGCGGCCACTACTCTGCCTTATAAATAATATATTTACTGCACAAAATCACACGATGGCTGCTCATTCTGTACAATTAATTTAGTCATCAGAGAAGAATAGATGTCAGTACTAGCAACAGCAACATTGACGGTCAGACACTTAAAGTTTAACATCAGAGGGGGCGGCCACTACTCTGCCTTATAATATATTTACTGCACAAAATAACACGATGGCTGCTCATTCTGTACAATTAATTTAGTCATTAGAGATGTCAGTAGCAACATTGAATTTGCAAGCAAAGAAAATAAATAATTAAAGTAAATGTTTTGGCAGTTTACTGTTAGGAATTTAGGATTAATATGTGATTAGCAATCATTGTGTAAATTGGCCAAATCAATTCACATTTCTTATTAACCAACTTTAGATGGTCTCTTTTTGTTCTGGAAAAAGGGGGCAAGATAAATAAAGTATATTGCAAACTGTTTTTTTTTTTTTAAATAATTGTTATATTACAATTTAAAGGTGGTTTATGTCCCATAAGGCCCTTACCATAATTATTAACCTGACCGGTACAGTACTAATAATGTGATCATCTGATTCTGAAAAGATGATCACATTGCTGAGGTCGGACCAATCCGGTTAATAATTATTGAAATTAGCAGCGCAGTGGGTGGCACTTCACTGACTGACTGTCACTGTGGCATGATGACACCTGACCACCGGGCCCTGGCCCCTGAGCTCTGACTGAGGAACTGCAGAGTGCCGTTAGTGGACTGGTCTGGTGCAGTATCTGCTTTTGTCTTACTCATTTTGAATGGGTCAACTGTACAGCCTTTGAAGGCTTGGCTGTATTAATCAAATAATCAATTACATGTAATTATTAACCTGATAATAATTACAGCCCCTAAGAATTTGAATTTTGGATTGAATCATCAATTACATTTTTTTTGTGTGGCATCTTAAAAGGGGGATATGTTGTAAAAATACCTTTTTAAAACAAGCTTCCAGTGCTGAATCAATAACATAACATACTATTTTATTTTTATGCTTCCACAATCATTTTGCTTCCTTCTCTTGCTATCCTTTGCTGAAATGTTTATCCCTGGTAAGCGCAGGAGCAGCAAAGAACCTAGGTTCTAGTGGCTGATTGGTGGCTGCATACAGATTGTCCCATGTGTTCAGTTAGAAAACAGTAGTGCATTGCTGCTCCTTCAACAAATGATACCAAGAGAATTAAAACATTTTGATAATAGAAGTAAACAGGAAAGTAGCTTAAAATTGTATCTTCTACTGAAATCCTGAAGGAGAAGTTTTGTTTTTTATGCCCCTTTAAGGTAAAACTCAATCATTTGTGTTAGGTATTTTTGTAATGAACAGTTTCTGTTTGGACGTTTTTTGCTGTTATGGATATTATTTGGTTGTGTTTGTTTGTGCTAGCTTGTTTTTGGACTACTTCACTAGAATAAAGGACAAAATATGTAATATTCCTATTTATAAAAAATGTAATTAAAGCGACAGTCTAGGCCAAAATAAACTTTCATGATTCAGATAGGGCATGTAATTTTAAACAATTTTCCAATTTACTTTTATCACCAATTTTGCTTTGTTCTCTTGGTATTCTTAGTTGAAAGCTTAACCTAGGAGGTTCATATGCTAATTTCTTAGACCTTGAAGCCCACCTCTTTCAGATTGCATTTTAACAGTTTTTCACCACTAGAGGGTGTTAGTTCACATATTTCATATAGATAACACTGTGCTCGTGCACGTGAAGTAATCTGGGAGTAGGCACTGATTGGCTAGACTGCAAGTCTGTCAAAAGAACTGAAAAAAGGGGCAGTTTGCAGAGGCTTAGATACAAGATAATCACAGAGGTTAAAAGTATATTATTATAACTGTGTTGGTTATGCAAAACTGGGAAATGGGTAATAAAGTGATTATCTATCTTTTAAAACAATAAAAATTATGGTGTAGACTGTCCCTTTAACTAGATTTTCTATAGGGCTAGGTAACTTATTTGTTTGGAATGATATATGTAAGTCATGGTCTAACAACAAGATGTGCTGTGTTGGTCATTCTGACAGTGTCTGCTGGTTGATGTTATGAATTATATTTGAAGTACCACAGCATTATTATTGAATTCAAACATGGATTAGGCAATAACCTGGGTAATTATAAAGCTGTGTGTTCTTAGAGCCTCCATAAATGTACAAATTAGCTGTGTTCCAACTTCCATACTGTCCCTTTAAACATGTTATTGTAGAATTGTTCAATGTCCATTAAAAAAAAGGAAGATGTGAATACAAAACACTGACTATTACAGCATGCAACATAAATATAGCCATTGTTTTGGATCCATAACATGCAACATAAAAATAGGCCGTGTTTTATGATATAGTAAAAGCCTTAGTCTTAGAATATCTAACAAGTTCTGGTTAAACAACACAGAATGTAATTATTTATTAACCCCTTGAGTGCTAACGACGTCACAGAGTTTCTCACTCAGGTGCTAACGACGGCTCAGAGCAGTCACTAGCACTCTCCCACCTTGAGGGAGATCTGGGGGCTCCCACCCCGGTGATCATGCCTGTAGAGTGACAGGCATCGACAGGGCTTCCCGTTTTGCGTGGTGAGGTCACGCGTAATGATGTGATGACGTCACCGCGCAACTTTATGTAAAAAAAGACAACGAACAATATAGGGAAAGGGGACATGCTGCTTAGAAGCCTGTATCTCAGGCATCTAAGCAGCTACAGACCCCCAAGACCCACCATTGGAAAGGTAATCGCCTAACCTTTCTGAAACTTTTAGCACCCAGGTGGGAAAGTGCTTAGCACTCAAAGGGTTAAATTGTGCATATTGGTTTATTTAATTATGTGTAACAAAATTATAATCATATCAATTTTTATTTTTATCCCTTTGTATATTTATAGTTAGACTATTTTCATATTAATTTAAAATAGCTATTTTACTCCAACTTGTATTACTGTTACCTATCGCCATCTGGTGGTCTGTAATCCAAACTGCAATGCATTTATGTTTTTTTTTTTTCTTTTGGAATCATTTTGTGAAAACCATAGTCAGGAGGAAAGCTAAGCAAGCAGCAATGGACTACTGGTAGCATAGCAGCTGTTGATTGGTTGATGTACAATGCACATATACCTCTTTTCATTGTCTTATCTGATATGTTTAGCTGACACTAGTGCATTTCTGTTCCTTGAACAAAGGATACTAACGCAAATAGCATTGCATGCACAGTAGTCTGAATTATGAGCATAATGTTTGGGTTCTATGACTTTTGAAGATTATTCAGATGCTTCCATATCTCACTAAGGACATGGATACACTGAAAATTTCTATGTGATCATAATGCACAAAGTTACTTGCTGTTTTTTACACAATCTGTTTCTTTTTACGTTTAAATTTACTTTTCTTTTTCTATTGTTCTCTACCTCTAATTTTTCTTTTCTCTCTTGCTAGGTGTACACTTTGAACCATTTTGAAATATGGAACATCTGAAGAATTTTTCCAGACTGGATTTCCAAGCAAAACACGAAGTCATAAATAATGGAAGACCGATTTGGGCTCACAGAGAATGAGAGAGGCAATCATCCTATAAGAGATGTAAGGAGAAGGATGTTTTATAATATTCTGGACAATGTGATTGTTCAGATGAAAGCGCGGTTTGATCGTTTTGAGAAGCTATCGTTTCTCAGTTTGGTTGACTGCACAAAACTTAAAGAAATTTTAGAAAATTTTGATGACACCAAACTGCAAAGCCTAGGAAAATACAGAAAGCACTTTGATTTGCTTCGACTCAAATGTGATCTGGTGGGCTTATACAGTGCAGAAAGAGTAAGGACTGAATGCAAATCACCATTACAGCTCCTCAACTTTGTGATTGAGAATGATCTGATGAAGGATCTTCCAGAGGCTGTAAAATTATTAATTTATTGCTCACAATGCCAGCTACTACAGCCTCTGTAGAACGATCATTTTCTACATTGAAGAGAATAAAAACCCACAGTCGCAATAGGACTGAACAGAGTCGACTTTCGTAACTGGCACTCTTGTCTATTGAGACACCTAGACTTTTAATGTTAAAAGCTAAAGACAAGAGCCGGCTGCAACCAAGATGGAAGCTTAAGCCCGGAGCTCCGTGTAGAGGAACAACACATGTGTAAAATCTACAACTTTGGACGCTAGTTTGCTATCTAAAAACAGACCAGAATCACTCTACAACATCTACAGCCTCCGATGAACCGCTGACGAAGATTGAGGACACCGCGACACTATCCTATACTACATCCGGGCCTACATCTCACCTGAGGCGATACACCGTGCTACGCAGCGCATTTTCATCACCAAGTCTGCTGTTAGCTAATTACTCCCCAAACAGCCCTGGGGGACACAGAACAGATCGGATCACTCGGTAACCGCACAGAAGACACAGGGAGCATGCGGACCGTGATTGAGTCTACAGGGGTAAGTGTGAGGAGTGCAGCTCAGATACTAGAACGTATTATAAAGACGCTACAGGCCTTTACCGTGCCACGCAACTCTTTTGCTAATCCCCATGACACAGGGGACCATCAGATAAAGCAGACAAACACTTTGGGGATATAATTACAGACTGCATTTATTGTAAAATAACATCATTCAAACAGAGCATAATTTGGAAATCCTAATGACGGCCGACATGGCGTCCAAAAGGAACATTAGACTGAATAAGGCTAGTAAAATAGAACCATTCAAGAATAACCCAGTGAGCTCATACTTTAACAACACAGAACCACAAGTAAGGAATTATACTAGCCCCAATGGAGTGGGAAAAATACCCAAATACAGGAAGTAAATGAACCTGCAGATGTGACGCAGATACCTTCTCACATACTATCGGCACTGGCCCCAACTAAGGATATAACAGACACTATCAGAACATGCCTAAGAGAAGAGCTTGCTGAGCTTAAACAAGATGTACACACCCTAGGTTTTAGGGTAGAATCATTAGAGGATCAGGGTGACCTGATCACAGAAGAAATTTCTACTATGCATAACCTCATAGATCAACAAAACGTTCTCATATCCTCCCTTCAGGACAAGATGGAGGATATGGAGAACAGAAGCCGGAGAAAAAATTTCAGGATCCGTGGGGTCCCTGAAACGGTACTGCCTAAAGAATATCCTGTATACCTACCTGCATTGTTTGTCCATCTGACGGGATCCACCAATGCTGAAAATATAAAGTGGGACCGAGCACACCGAGCATTAAGACCACGACCCCCAGAAAGCGCCCCACCGAGAGACATAATAATCAAATTTAAAAATGTTCTTGAAAAAGAAGAAATTATGGCGGCTGCAAGACAAAATCAACCTGTCAGATTCAGGGGCACAGTTTTACAATTTTATGCTGACCTCTCGGTACGCACTTTGCAGAGAAGGAAGGAACTGTCACCTCTGACCACATTATTGAGAAATAAAAAAATCCCTTACAGATGGGGTTTCCCATTCCACTTAGCAGTCATCCATGAAGATAGACGCCATATATGTGAAAATACAACAGACATAAGTTCCATGTGCGATGCCCTAGGATTAGAAACACCGGACTTGCCAATAATTTCAGAACAAACACAGATAACATCCAGGAAAGAAGCAGACAAGTCGAAAAAAACCTGGGAATCAATCCCACCAAGGAAAAAAGGGAAAACATCTTCTACAATCGATAAAACGGACCACAATATACAGAGTAAAACTGCTACACCACAGAAGCAAATACCATAAATTATCCCATCACCTTTGGACATTAAAGTGAACTCATGGGTGATGTATTACAGATGACTGTGAAATATATATGACATCTTGAAATGTATATTTTGCTTATACTAGATTATATGGTTAATTTGTTTATTTTCTCTCCTATATGGGATTAGCGGGAAATGTTTAGACACCAGATTGCTGAGAAGTAGGGCTCTGATTTATGTGGCTAATATGTTTATTATCTCTCCTACAAGGGTTTAACGGAGATCACTTAGAAACTTAATAATTGAGAAGTTAGGTTTTGGTTTGTATAGTTAAGATGTTTATTATCTCTCCTATATGGGTATAGCGGAATATATATTTTGCATATTTTGTATGTTTTAGAATATATGATTAATATGTTTACCTTCTTCCCTATAGGGGTTTAACTGAGGCTACTTAGAAACTAGTTAACTGAGATGTAAGGCTCTAATCTCATATAGGCTAACGTATGCTTCAGCAAACTGGCTAGGAAGGCCATTTATTAGTTTAAAAGTTTAAATATGTTTCCTCCCCCTGTTGTTGATGGTAATATATTTGTAATAGGATTGCTATTTTGATACATTATTGTTGTGAAAGCGATAAAATTCCTAGGATAGGAATAATTTCTGTATTAATAGCATTTTAACCTACAATTGTTTGAAAGTTACATTATCAACGGAAATGTGGTTACCTTGAAGTTATTGTTTTTCTATATTTATTCTCTCAGTGAGTGTTCTTAAGATTCAAATTTGTTACATATCACTTTCTTGTACACATGATGCATAGTCCCAAAGAACAATCAATCAATGTAGTTACCCAAAATGTTAAGGGATTCAACTCCCCTCAAAAAAGAAGGGCAGCCCTCCTAGACCTGACAGCTAAGAAAGCAGATATTCTGCTATTACAAGAGACCCATTTTAGGTCACAGAAAGAGCCCATATATTTTTCAACTCCCCTCAAAAAAGAAGGGCAGCCCTCCTAGACCTGACAGCTAAGAAAGCAGATATTCTGCTATTACAAGAGACCCATTTTAGGTCACAGAAAGAGCCCATATATTTTTCACCAACATACACAACGCACTTTCACAGCTCCCTTAATTCTAGAAGGAATGGGGTGAGCATTTTATTTAAGAAAGGAATCCCATTTCATGAAACAGGAATGAAACAGGAGCATTTTATTTAAGAAAGGAATCCCATTTCATGAAACAGGAATGAAACAGGAATAGATAGAGATAGAGAGGGTAGATATCTGGCAGTCCAAGGCTTGTTATACGGGAGTTTGGTTATATATGCTCCTTCTCCCCCACAGGCACTTTTTTTTAAGAACCTCCATAAGAGGATACTGGATTTTGCCAAAGGTATGATCATTCTGGGGGGTGACTTTAATTTACCTCTTAACCCAGTAGTAGACACGTCCTCCTCCTCATCACACATATCACACAAAACCCTCAAACTCGTATGGAAAAACCTAGCAGACCTAAACCTATACGATACATGGCGACATCTACACCCCAAAAAAAGGGACTATTCTTTTTTCTCAAACCCCAATAGATCATACTCTCGACTTGACTATCTCCTCACAGACCAATCAGGGCTACAATACATTATTAAATCCACAATATCCCATACAGCGTGGTCAGACCACTCTGCAGTGACCTTGACCCTGAACTGGCCAACCAAACCAAACTCACCTTTTCTCTGGAGGTTTGACGAGACTTTGTTAACTGACCCTATAGTAGTACAGTCACTGACTAAATTGCTGACCGAATTCTTTATTATCAATAAGACGGCAGACGTTAGCCAGGCTTCCATTTGGGAAGCACATAAATGTTTTGCTAGAGGCCATTTAATTAAGTGGAAATCCCAATTGATCAAACAGAGGAAAGAAAAATATAACTTATTAACTGATGCCCTCTCTAGGTTGGAACATCTACACAAACTCCGAGCACAACTTTTAGACGCTAGGACGTCCCTGCAGGACCTCCTGTATCAAAAAGCACAACACATAAATTTAAATAGAAAGTTCTTCCTAGAGAGTAATAAACCAGGTAAATTGCTAGCTAGGGCTCTTAAAAAAAAAATGCTCGCTGCATATATACAAAAACTGAAACTCCCCAATGGGGAAGTGGCTTGTTCTACTGACAGTATTGCAAATACCCTGACCACTTATTACACAAAACTGTACAATTTGCCTAGTAACTCCTCCGATAGTGATTTCAGGGAACAGCGTAAAAACTATATTCGGGAAGCAAAACTTCCAACTATCTCTCAATAAATGAAAGAACAATTAGACTTACCAGTGACCAGAGAGGAGTTAGCAGAAGCTATTAAACAACTAAAAAATGGGAAAAGCCCGGGCCCAGACGGTTTCACGGCAAAATACTATAGAATATTCGAGGATATATTAACCCCCCAACTCCTGACACTTTTTGCACACATAGATGGAGGCCACACATTCCCCTCCACCATGTTAGAGGCACGAATTACAGTTCTCCCTAAACAAGGCAAAAACCCTGCAAGCTATCGCCCAATATCTCTCTTAAATTTGGACATCAAGCTTTATGCAAAAATTTTAGCCACAAGATTGAATAGATATTTACCACAATTAATACACTTAAATCAAACGGGATTCATACCAGGGAGGGAGACACGGGATAATACCAACAAAGTCATACAACTGATGGAATATACGAAACACACCAACATTAAGGCCATGATTATGGCCATGGACGCAGAAAAGGCCTTTGATAGGCTAAACTGGCACTTTTTGAAAGACACACTACATGCGTTCGGCTTTAGTCAGCTTTATATCCAACGTATATTTGCACTTTATTCCTGCCCCTCAGCAACCATCAAATTTAACAACACGATTTCCCCTAAATTTTTTATTAATAATGGCACGAGACAAGGTTGTCCCCTATCACCCTTGTTATTTGCCTTGGCAATAGAAGTACTGTCTGCCCACATTCGACTAAACCCTCTGATAGAAGGCATACATGTTAATAAAAAACAATATAAAATATCGCAGACGACGTACTGTTTACTATCACCTCTCCCGCTAAATGAATCCCTATCATTATGCAGGCATTGGGGAAATATGGCCTATACTCCAATTTTTCCGTTAATCAGTCTAAATCTGAAATTCTGGGGTCAGGAATAGATCAACAGACCTTAACAGATCTACATAATAAATACACTTTAGCTATTCAAACAAAGTCCATCAAGTATTTGGGTACTTATCTATCTTTCGACCGTAATATCCTTTTGAAGCATAACTATGATAGACTACTATCAGAGACAAACAATGAATTAACTAGGTGGAAAAACAAGTCACTTTCATGGTTAGGAAGGATTTCAGCAATAAAAATGACCGTTCTCCCTAGGATGTTATATATCCTTAACATGTTACCGATTCCCCTATCTCCAATCTATATCAAAAACCTACAAAAAGCACTAAATAACTATATATGGGCTGGGAAACATCCAAGAGTGGCGAAATCAACGATATACTGCTCAAAAGATAAAGGAGGTCTGGGAGTACCATGCCTGGCTAAATATAGAATGGCAGTGATTTTACACAGAATTAAAGATTGGAGCTGTAGTACCCAGCTGAAAGAATGGGTTCAGCTGGAACATGAGCTTTTAAATAAACCCCAATTGGGAGCATTGTGTTGGTTACCCAGAAATCTCTGGCCCAAAACGAAAAAATCATACCCTATAATAGACTTGGTATTCCAGACATGGTTAGAAACGATCAAGCTTAAGGAACAAATCACTACATTACCCTCCCCACTCACCTCAGCCATACTAGACCCAACATTGCCCTTTAGAGACGGAATTAAAAACTTGGCGATAACGAATCTCAGGGACACAGTACCATATTTCCTGATTACAAATGACAACTCCTTAAAAGATAGAACTGATATACTTGAATATGGTCAAGTAATATTCTCACAGTGGTTCAATTACTCACAGCTACATCACGTCCTTTCCACACATCCTCAAAAGAAAAATTTAACTAGACAACGTACGGCTTTTGAAACACTATGCACGGACCAATCCCACACCAAGGGGTCCCTCTCCCTGATTTATAAAATATTAAACACACACGCACACAACCAACTACCCCACTATGCTGAAAGTTGGGGAAAAGACCTCTTAAATCCCCCTTCTATCAAAGATTGGGAAATAATATTCCAGAAAACAGCTAAGGCTTCTATCTCATCTAACATCTTGGAAACAAACTACAAGCTACTTATGAGATGGTATTTAACCCCGCAAAGACTGGGGTCCATATATCCCAAGACCTCAGACAGATGCTGGAGGGGTTGTGGGGAGAGAGGTAGCTTAATACACATATGGTGGGCATGCCCGCTACTAACTACATTTTGGACGCAGGTGTCAAAACTAATTAACAAGCTACTGGCCATAGAAATACCACACGACCCAGCTCTGATACTGCTACATAAACCCGTTCGCAAGCTCACTAAAACACAACAGGAGACACTACTAATACTGCTGAACAGTGCTAAACAGATCATTCCCAGACATTGGAAATCTAAAGAAATCCCTTCAATAGCTGAGTGGAACAGACAAATCAGATCCACATTTTCACTAGAAAAAATGCATTACCAGATAAGAGACCAACTGGATCAATATTATAGTATAGCAGAAATGTTAGGAATAGAAATATAGGCAGCAAGACATGTGCAATAGTAAGGGTACAACATTACTATACATAGTTGAGGGACGCGCTAATTTTATCATTCTGACTCATATGACTAATTGACATAAAGTACAACGACCACTAACAGTATAGAACACTCACTAACTTAATTTCTTTACTCTAAATCTTTCTTTTAATTTTTTCTCGTATATTTTTATACCTTTATGTTTATTGACTATGTTTATTTTATTTACAGTTAAGTATATTAGCCTTGTCCTTAGTACTATTGATGTTTAAAGTAGAGATACAGAAAATGATTCATATATAACATTAAGCCAGAGGAACAACATAGACTTAGTCCTTTTATTACAGTTTCTGGCGATAACAACAATGTAAAGTTGTAACTGGACATTATGGTTTTTACTTTATGAATCATGAAATATGTAACGTCGAGCAGACTGATATTTATGTTCTTTTCTCTACATTATTGTACTTGTTTAACTTTTCAATAAAATATTTTAAAAAAAAATAAAAATAAAAAAAAAGCTAAAGACAAAGAGGATTTCTACAAGAAAGTAACCGAAAAGTTTGTTTTAAAAGAAAGACGAATGGACTTTATTTATAAATGAGACTCTGTAGGTGACTGACCACAGAAAAGAAAACATGTCTGCAGTGCTAAAAAAAGTCCCAGTTTCAAGTGTTCATTACACCCCACCACCAGTTCTAATTTGTTTTATGTTATTTATTAAAGAGTTCTATTTTTAAAAAAAAAATTGTCTTTTTTTCTGAAGCTATTTTGCAATACCATGTTCAAATGATGCAATATTATCCAACTTTTAAAAACTTTTTTTTTCTACAGGTAATCAACATATTGCAGATGATCTGGTGCTTTAGTGCAGTGTTTCCAACCCACTGTGGTCCTCAAGTACCCCAAACAGGCTATGTTTTATTTTATTATAGCTGAACCAGTGCAAAGGTGAAGTAATCGGCTGAATAGTAACACCATGGTTACTAACCTTCTCTCACATATAAACTAATTATTTCATATGTGCATTGGTTCAGCTACAAGGAAAACCAACCCTGTTGTGGGCTTGGGGACCACGTCTGAGATAAAATGTTTTAGTTTAACTGTCAAATTTTACCATTTCAATTCAAAGGGACCTGCAGAAATAAATCTATATCATCACAGAAAATGAAGAAAGTTCTGCCTCTTGCAAGGTAAGACCATGTGCTCTTTCATTTGTCTTCAATGAGTATAATCAGTGGAACTGCATTTGCCTATATAATCATTATTTAATTTGTTTCTTACGTGTATGTATGCGTGTGTTGTAAATAATGCTAATTGCCCTTATGCAACCTGCTAATTTAATCGTCAATTTAAGCTACATCTATGGTTCATATATTGGCTTCTCGGGCATATCATAGCCAGTGCCTCACTTGCCTCTGACCTCACCGCACGTCACTATATACAGTATATATTTAATTTTAATAATAAAGAGTTTGGCTTTTTTTCTTAAAAAAACATAATTAAAGGGACACTGAACCCAAATTTTTTCTTTCATGATTCAGATAGAGCATGCAATTTTAAGCAACTTTCTAATTTACTCCTATTATCAAATTTTCTTTATTCTCCTGGTATCTTTATTTGAAATGCAAGAATGTAAGTTTAGATGCCGTCCCATTTTTTGTGAACAACCTGGGTTGTCCCTGCTGATTGGTGGATAAATTCATCCACCAATAAAAACTTGCTGTCTAGAGTCTTAACCAAAAAAAAAGCTTAGATGCCTTCTTTTTCAAATAAAGATAGCAAGATAATGAAGAAAAATTGATAATAGGAGTAAATTAGAAAGTTGCTTAAAATTGCATGCTCTATCTGAATCACAAAAGAAAAATTTTGGGTTCAGTGTCCCTTTAATGTCTTAAAAGAGCAATGTTCAACAGTATCTATATTTAAATATCATAGAACAATAAGTTAAAGGGCAATAAAGCTATAATTAATTCTACTGCGTTTACAGAAACATCAGCCCCAGAAAAGGGGTGTCCAGCATTGGTTTCCTGTGTTCTGCAGCAGAGGACTAGCATGCGGTAGGCTTTTTGTCATGGTGACTTACCTGTTGGTCACTGAACCAGGGATATGTCAGTTAATCTATATTCTTATTGATATTTCTCTTAGTAACTGGTCTCTTTTGGATTTGTAGAACTGATTTAATTGTGGGTTGGCACTCAGCTACCACATATAATTTTTCAACTCTGTACTCTTGCTACAGACTAGTTTTCTGCAGTGACTCTATACTGTACATGATGACTATGTCTGAAATTTTAGAGGCATGCAATATAATGCCAATTTTTTCATTCATAATTCCTATGTGTTTGTTTCTTTTAGGCGGTGCTGGTCCCAAAGGGATTTAAAATCCACTTCTTCCAAGGGTGATATTGTAAATTAGAGATTACAATGGTGTAGCCTGTAATATACAAAATATACAACAAAATGGAAAATACTCACAGGAAGTCAAATTCTGTTTCTCTGATGATTCCAGAGTAAATGTATAAAATCACAAGGAGTACATGCTCTATTAAAAGATCTATTAAAACCATCTCACTGTGTTTCAATGACATGATCTTCTTTCTCAAGATCACAATTAAAACATTTTGTCCCCGTACTTGAGCTCAGATTCTTTTGCAGAGCTAGTCTTGTTAAATCATTTCCTACCAGAATGGATCTTCCTATATAGAGAGGTGTAGGTTATGCTTGATGGGGGGTTTTCCCCCTCTTTTTTTTCTTTTCCTTTTTTTCTCTCTCTCCTTCCTCTTCCCTCTTTCTCTCTCTCTCTCTCTCTTAATATACAGAGGCCTAGATTTGGAGTTCGGCGGTAAAAGGGCTGTTAACGCTCCGCGGGTTTTTTTCTGGCCGCACCATAAATTTAACTCTGGTAT
Organism: Bombina bombina; assembly: GCF_027579735.1. Lineage (NCBI taxonomy): Eukaryota > Metazoa > Chordata > Amphibia > Anura > Bombinatoridae > Bombina > Bombina bombina. Next base: position 784,165,195 of record NC_069504.1, on the reverse strand, counting down.
CGAGAGTTCAAACAAATGCTGCGTTAGGCTCCAAAAAAGGAGCGTAGAGCATATTTACCGCAAATGCAACTCTCGATACCAGAGTTGCTTACGGACGCGGCCGGCATCAAAAACGTGCTCGTGCACGATTCTCCCATAGGAAACAATGGGGCAGTTTGAGCTGAAAAAAAACCTAACACCTGCAAAAAAGCAGCGTTCAGCTCTTAACGCAGCCCCATTGTTTCCTATGGGGAAACACTTCCTACGTCTGCACCTAACACCCTAACATGCACCCCGAGTCTAAACACCCCTAACCTTACACTTATTAACCCCTAATCTGCCGCCCCCGCTATCGCTGACCCCTGCATTACACTTTTAACCCCTAATCTGCCGCTCCGTAAACCGCCGCCACCTACGTTATCCCTATGTACCCCTAATCTGCTGCCCTAACATCGCCGACCCCTATGTTATATTTATTAACCCCTAATCTGCCCCCCACAACGTCGCCGACACCTGCCTACACTTATTAACCCCTAATCTGCCGAGCGGACCTGAGCGCTACTATAATAAAGTTATTAACCCCTAATCCGCCTCACTAACCCTATCATAAATAGTATTAACCCCTAATCTGCCCTCCCTAACATCGCCGACACCTACCTTCAATTATTAACCCCTAATCTGACGACCGGAGCTCACCGCTATTCTAATAAATGTATTAACCCCTAAAGCTAAGTCTAACCCTAACACTAACACCCCCCTAAGTTAAATATAATTTTTATCTAACGAAATAAATTAACTCTTATTAAATAAATAATTCCTATTTAAAGCTAAATACTTACCTGTAAAATAAATCCTAATATAGCTACAATATAAATTACATTTATATTATAGCTATTTTAGGATTAATATTTATTTTACAGGTAACTTTGTATTTATTTTAACCAGGTACAATAGCTATTAAATAGTTAAGAACTATTTAATAGTTACCTAGTTAAAATAATAACAAATTTACCTGTAAAATAAATCCTAACCTAAGATATAATTAAACCTAACACTACCCTATCAATAAAATAATTAAATAAACTACCTACAATTACCTACAATTAACCTAACACTACACTATCAATAAATTAATTAAACACAATTGCTACAAATAAATACAATTAAATAAACTATCTAAAGTACAAAAAATAAAAAAGAACTAAGTTACAGAAAATAATAAAATATTTACAAACATAAGAAAAATATTACAACAATTTTAAACTAATTACACCTACTCTAAGCCCCCTAATAAAATAACAAAGCCCCCCAAAATAAAAAATTCCCTACCCTATTCTAAAATACAAATATTACAAGCTCTTTTACCTTACCAGCCCTGAACAGGGCCCTTTGCGGGGCATGCCCCAAGAATTTCAGCTCTTTTGCCTGTAAAAAAAAACATACAATACCCCCCCCCCAACATTACAACCCACCACCCACATACCCCTAATCTAACCCAAACCCCCCTTAAATAAACCTAACACTACCCCCCTGATGATCTTCCTACCTTGTCTTCACCATGCCAGGTTCACCGATCCGTCCTGGCTCCAAGATCTTCATCCAACCCAAGCGGGGGCTAGACATCCACTGAAGAAGTCCAGAAGAGGGTCCAAAGTCTTCCTCCTATCCGGCAAGAAGAGGACATCCGGACCGGCAAACATCTTCTCCAAGCGGCATCTTCTATCTTCTTCCATCCGATGACGACCGGCTCCATCTTGAAGACCTCCAGCGCGGATCCATCCTCTTCTTCCGACGACTAGACGACGAATGACGGTTCCTTTAAGGGACGTCATCCAAGATGGCGTCCCTCGAATTCCGATTGGCTGATAGGATTCTATCAGCCAATCGGAATTAAGGTAGGAATTTTCTGATTGGCTGATGGAATCAGCCAATCAGAATATAGTTCAATCCGATTGGCTGATCCAATCAGCCAATCAGATTGAGCTCGCATTCTATTGGCTGATCGGAACCTGGTCTGGTAGGGGATTTTCCCCTAAAAAAGCTGGCTCCCCTACCTCCAAGAGTAAAAGAAAAAATACAGAGAAAAAGGAAAAACACAGATTCGGAAGACCAGGAAACTACCACACAACTAAAAAGAAGACCCGCAGAGGAAAGAGAAGCGGTACATCACTAAAGAAACTAAAAATAATAAAATCAACGGAAGAAACGAGCACACACAAAGTGATCCCTCACACTTCGCATACTGACCCTCCAGTCACAAAGAAGGTGACTAAGGGTATATATAATCTAAGTTCGAGAGAACTAACCAGACAAGAAGAAGCAATTTTATCTCATGGCTTAAGTTTCGCACCAACAAATTGCCTGAACAAATTTCAGGCGTTCACTAGTACGAAAGAATTCGTGAGGAAGTTAACACTGAAACGTTACTTCCTCAAGTCTCCAATTGAACGCAATTACACAGCTTCAGTTGAAAATGACCAATTCTTACACACAGGTCTAAGACCGAAATCCACCTTTTATCCGGTAGGAAGTAAAGGGACTGCTATTGAAACTTTTGAAACGAATGTCTGTAATGACATCAGGAAACTAAGTGAGAATAGACTCAAAAAAGTACGTTTCAACCTATCCAGATCCCAGATGAGCACTATCAAAAAGCTTGAGAAAGACCATCAACTAACCATTAAACCTGCCGATAAAGGTGGAGCTATCGTTGTGATGGATAAGTACAAATATGAGGAAGAGTGCAATAGAATTCTGAGTGACTCCAAAACATACAAGAGGTTACTAAGTGACCCAATTGGCAAATTCACAAAGGACTTGGAAGACCTGACCACCAAAGCGAAAACACTGGGGATACTTAATCAGAAAGAATTTAACTACATTATGGTCAAATACCCCATTACCCCAGTGTTTTACCAACTTCCCAAGATACATAAATCGGTGGTCAACCCTCCAGGAAGACCGATTATCTCAGGAATTGGGTCGATATCAAGTAATATGTCAGAATATGTAGACAAGATCCTTCAAAAACAGGTTACCAATCTTCCATCCTATCTGAAGGACTCCACACAGATTCTGACAATACTGGAAAATCTGAAATGGGAAGAATCGTTTATTATGGCAACCTGCGATGTAGTTTCGCTATATACGAGTATACCACATGAAGGAGGCATCGAAGCTGTAAAGTTCTTTCTCTCTAAAGATTCATGTATCCCTGAAGCACAATGCACTTTTGTTTTAGACAGTATTTATTATATTTTAACCCACAACTATTTTAATCATGACAAGAAGTTTTATCATCAACAATGTGGAACAGCGATGGGGACCAGGTTCGCGCCAAGCTATGCTAATCTCTACATGGGCCAGTGGGAGCAAATCTTCTGGGAATCATGCCCAGCGAGCGCGGACCTGGTCCTCTACGTAAGATACATTGATGACATTTTTCTCATCTGGAAGGGTTCTATGGAGGATTTGCATTACACCATAGAAGTTATGAATATGAATACAAAAAATCTGAAATTCACCTATGAATGCAATAGAAAGTCTATACACTTCCTGGATCTCAAAATAGATATAGAGAATGGTCAATTTGTTACTTCGACCTTCTTCAAGGAGGTTGACTGTAACAATTACATTCATAACGAAAGCTGCCACCACAAAGCTTGGAAGGAAAACATCCCCAAGGGACAACTCTTGAGGCCTAAAAAGAACTGCTCGGATCCGACAAAGTGGGAAGAACAAACCCAGGTACTAAAACAAAGATTTATCGACAGAGGATATAAAGAGACATTACTGGAAGAAAAAATCAAAGAAGTCAAAGCCATTGATAGAAAAACCCTCCTAAAATATAAAACCAGAGAGAGGACAGTGACATCCGAAGACAGTATAGATGTCCCGCTTATCACAGAATACTGTGAAAACAAACACATCATAGAGAAGATCTACAGAAAGCACTGGCCACTTTTAAAAGACGATGATGTCTTGGGAGAATTACTAATGCCACACCCGAAATTTATTTACAGGAAAACAAACAATTTAAAGAACAGACTGGCACCGAGTGTTCCTAAACAGAAAATGGGTGCAGTGGTAGGTCAATATAACAAGAAGATAAAAGGTTTTTTCCCGTGCCCGAATTGTAAAGCGTGCAGAAATGGCTGGAAAACAACCTCATTCTCATCTGCACATATGAAGGAAAAATTTATGATCAACGATCTAATAAGATGTGGAGACCATAATGTCATATATCTTATTGAATGTCCATGCAAATTACAATATGTAGGACAAACTTCCAGACAATTGAAAGACAGAATGAGGGAGCACATACTATGTATAGAGAAAAAAAGAATAGATACAGCACTATACAAACACTTTACAATAAAACATGGAGGAAACATCAGAGATATGAAATTCTGTGGAATAGAAATAGTGAGAAAAAATTGGAGAGGGGGTAACCACGAACAAAAATTACTCTTACACGAGTCCAAATGGATTTTCTCACTGAACAGTTTGTACCCAAAGGGTCTGAATAATAGGGAAGACCTCTCGCACTTATTCAGCCTCACAAAATAGAGTTTAATCATTGATTAATAGAGTCACCTATGCTCCATCAAATCACAGCTCACTTCTATCCACCTCACCCAGAAACATAGATCCTATCAGGTCTTTTCCACCTGACAAGTGTAGGTATACTGATAGCATGGATTCCCTTCTATAAGACGGGTTTACTTACCTATGTGCGTAATAGAAAAGAGACCTCCACTGTCTTCCCAGTCCTCTCCCATTATTGAAGCATCCCACACATTGGCCCCATCTAGTGTCTACATTATATGGTCCTATCTGGTTTTACAATCATGTTATGTTTAAAGTTTTAATTATAATATTAATTTTAAATACTAATACAATGAGGATTATAATAATTCTGGGATTTTGTATTTTAAAAATATTCTAAAAGCTTTTAGAAAAGTTTGGGGTATTTTAAGAAGTTTGAACATATTTTAAGCAATTTGAAACCATTTTTGATTTGGCATTCTGTTGAAATATGAGCTTGAGCAGTTATTTGTACTACTGTCACTCTGATTTTAGGAGGTATTCATTGTATAGCCAGTTCCATATGGCATTCTATTAGTATCAGTGTTATCCTGATTTCATTTTATTTTATCTTATTCCATGTAACCCGATTGTATTTTTATTGTATTTTTGGTGAACTGTATTTTGGATTATTTAGATTATTTTAATATTTTAATTATCTTATATTATTTTATTTTAAATTATTTTAAATAATTTAAAATTGTTTTACTAATTTACTCGAGTCTGAGTATGGTAACACAAACTATACCATAGGTACTTGGATTTGGTTACATCACAATATTCACTCATGTACCCAAACATACCGCCATATATCCAGCACTTATTAATAGGCAGCTTAGATTTATTCTCACATTAGTCTCTGTGTGGTAGTGTAACCTATCGAAACCGGAAGTATTAGACAATCACGATACCGGAAAACAACAGAAACCGGAAGTGCTATGACATAGCGAAACCGGAAGTGCTAATATGCGCTAACCGGAAGTATAAATATGTGCCGAACAGAGGTAATAAAGAGAAAGAATGAAAGTAAAGGCAGCTTTAGCTAAAAGATAAAGTAGTCGCCATATGATATACAAAGGGAGTTAGGTCAATACCTAAATAGATAGCTATCGAAGTATGATAGCATCACTAACCCACAGGATATGAGCCAACATTAGAAAAACCGGAAGTAAACATGACAAACACTAGCGAAACCGGAAGTGTAGGTGGAATACAAATTTATCATACTTAGGATGCCAACTAAGGGCACATAGACAAAGCAAATAGCCCAAATTGAAATGGCCCCAAGAACACAATAATAGTTAAGACTCATAAATTAATATTTTGATCTTTTAAGAGTACATTTTAAAACTAAACTTTTGCCCATACCCACAATGCACCTAACCGGAAGGGGGCGTGGCCTACTAGCTTTTTGGCGCCCAAACATTAGCAACAGCTCCTATAAATTCTCTCAGCTTACTCACAATGTTAGTCTTGATAAAGGCCAGGAGTACATGGCCGAAACGCGTCGACTGATTTGAGTAAGCATAATACTGATATACCCACTTAACAGTTTGTATATATTATAGTATTGTTTGTTTTCTTTACAGGTTTTTGCACAATGTTATTTGGTTTTTGATTGGATCATACTGAGCTACAACTTCATTGCACAGAAATCACTATATCACATTGGACACTTTTTTAATCACCTTGAATACTCACTTTTTGCCACATAAACTGGAGGATTCTCACATTTTTTGCAAGGTTACACATTTTTTCTACATTTTTTCTACATTTTTTCTACATTTTTTTCCCCTTTTTTTCACATTAAGTGATCACACATTTTTGGATTTTCCATTTTCTCACCATTTCAGGCACAGGACACACACTGCTTTGGAATTATTTCAGAATTGGTCACGGACAGAGACACTAATTTTTTTTTGCCATATTGTGATTTAATTGGACAAATATAACCATAAGAACATTTACCACCATCTGGACTGTTTCTAAATAAACTACTCCAATTAGGACACGTGGCCTAATTAGGATACTTGGTCTATAAGATCAATTATTGCAAAAAGGTTTTTATTGTGCATTCCCATTTTTTGCATTTATTTTATTGTAACATGGATCCATGATTTTATATGATTGTTATTTTTATTTCTATTTTTAGGACTGTGTATGTTTTTAAGTAGATCTGAGATATTTTAACATTTTTGTGTGGATTAAACATTGATATACATTCTTAAAGTTTACAACTAATTTATAGTTATTATACTATTTGTACATCGATTCCACCAACGTCAACAAGAGAACCTACATTGTGGACACCGCTCTATCAGTCTAACAGGTGTCCCCATTCCCTACCTCAGCCTTTTTTGGCGCTCACCTCCACCCCCATCTATTTTCTACTTTCATATTGGGTACACTAGGGACCCGCTGAGGAGAGCCAGAGGTATTTCATATCCCCTTTCCCTTCTGTTATCTGCGCAGGATATACACTTTTATCGTTTAACCATAACAGGAACACTCATCCCTAGAATCCTGATACTTGATTCCTTACATCATGGCACACTCAGTTAAAAGGAAACCGAAACACCAAGAAAATCCTAAGAGGACTCTTACTGACCACTTCCATAGCAAACAACTGTCAGACCCGGATCTGTCAGAGGAGGATTCCAGAGACTCAACAGTCCTGACCTCAGAACATACTAGGCCTGATGTCTCCCGTAAAGACAAAGCAGCTCTATCACAGTCTACATTCCTGGACACCATTAAAATACTAACTGATAAAATGGACACTCACTACTCATCTCTCAGACAGGATTTACGCCAGTCAGTGAGTGAATTGAAGCGAGAAATCTCCTCACTTGGTGAGAGGACAGAGATTTTAGAGAAAAAGCACGAAGATCTAGCTACTGACCACTCCAACCTTTTATCTTACTCACAGAGCCTGGCGGAACAAATCTCAGACCTGGAGACCAAACTTGCTGATTTAGAAGACAGGTCTCGCCGCAATAATCTTCGGATTAGAGGCATACCTGAAAGTGTATCCTCCTCAGATCTTCAGAACTACCTGACCTCTCTATTTAAGGCTCTCCTAAACACAACAGCTGATCAAGACCTCCTAATAGATAGAGCTCATAGGGCCACGCGCCCCCGCAACTCTACTGCTGACACCTCCAGAGATGTTGTTTTACGCCTACATTACTATACCACAAAGGAGAAAATTATGCGAGCTTCTTTCACCAACAAACCTCTCAAGGAACCCTACCAAGATTTACAAATCTTCCCGGACCTTTCTGTACACACACTGGCCAAGAGGAGAACTTTTCACCAGTTCACCTTAGCCCTAAGAAACCACAAAATTAAATACAGATGGGGATTTCCCGTTAAGCTTTTTGTCCAATTCCAGGACCGCACCTACATAATCTCATCCCTAGAACAGGGCATGAAGCTGCTGAACACCCTGGAACTTTCGAGGGCTCCTGACTCACTCTCCAAGACCCAAGGAAACATAAGTGGCCTAAACACACCAACCCCAACATGGCACTCTCAGAATTTAGCCTCTCAACACCAGGAGTCAGAACAGACCTAACAGGACACTGGTCCCCCTTTGCCCATACCATGGCCTGGCTGTTCCGCTCTTTTGTTTAGAAGTCTGTGACTTTAATAGACTGGAGACATACAAGGAGGAGAGGAGTGCACTAACGGGTACATATCTTACTCTCTCTTCACTCCTCTCTCCTCACTCTTCATCAGCAAGATATCCTTTCAGTCAGTCTCCTCACAGGTAAACTGAGAGCTCACAAACGGGTACTTATCTTACCCTACTTTAGCTCTTGGTTCTACACTCATATGTTTATTGTTCTGGGTTTTTTTTTCTCTTCCTCATACACAGAGTTTAAAGTTGTAAATGTTGTTATTATTATGTGCCTTACTTTTTTTTTCCTTATACTGAACCTTAGAATCTAGTGTACCTTAGATGTCAGAGAAGACAACCTTCAATATGGACACTTATCTGTTTACTGACCAGCAGGTGTACGAGGTCAACAATACCTAGAGATTTAGTCTCATTTCCAGGTTTCTTCCTAGCTAACTTTGCAATGGTCTGTTATTTATAGAAAATATTTGTGACAATTGTTAGATGCCTCCTGATACCATTCATATACCCTCCCCATATTATCTGACCCCATAATTGACCATCTATTATCTTTTTTCTTTGCATATTTATTCTTCTCTTCCTCATCCCCACCCCCTTGTAGGTACACCTGCGAACTCATACCTCCCTGTTTTTGTCCAACTAACTCACCTATTATCACTGGGGGGGTGTCGTATATGACACCTCTCACCCCTCTCACACCCTATACTTCATTCTCATTTTCCCTAGCTCCCATTAATTACTTACTCACTTTATACAGAAACTCCTATCTACTCTCCCTCTACCCTACAGTTGATCCCCACGCCCACCTTATTGTGGGCGACACCTTATTGGCTCCGCCCCCTCTTCCTCCTCTTCCCTTCCATTCTCCCTACCAAGCCTCTCACCTCCTCTAATACAATTCACTATACAGATATTCTCGTCATACTGATGCTATCTCCTGATCCTTTACCGTCTTGTTTTTAACCTAAGCGGCTCTGGCCCGCTGCCACCCCCCTTTTCCCACAACATAATAACACTCAACCCTTTTTGCAAGTAGCTGGAATCTCGATTCCTCTCCTCCTTACTCAAAGCCTTTTGGGGTAAAGATAATAGATTCAGACTAAGTGCTCACCCTACCCCTCTTCCCCTACTCCTACATCCTCCTACACCCTCCCTCCCTCCCTCTTTTTTTTTTTTTTCCTTCTCTATTTCCATGGACGGGCTCCATCTCCTCACCCTCAATGTACAGGGACTTAACTCCCCGACCAAGCGTAGCCTCCTATTTTCCTTCCTCCATAAAAATCACATAGACATAGCATTCATTCAAGAGACACATTGGACTCACACACCGGAAATTACTCGTACATCCAGACATTTCCCTACATTATTAGAAGCAACGTTTACCTCAAAGTCCAGAGGTGTAGCCATATATATAGGTAAAAATGTAGCTTTTGACCCGATCCACATTGAATCTGACCCTCAGGCCAGATTTATTATTGCTGTTTGTAAACTGAACTCCCAATTAGTCACCATGCTCAATCTTTATGCCCCAAATATTAGACAATTAAAATTTTTTAGATCACTTCTCAAGACAGTAGCAGCAATCAAGCAAGGTGATTTCATTTTAGGAGGCGACTGCAATCTGATATGGGATGTTAAGTTAGACAGAATGGGACCCCCGCTCTCCAGTAGCGACAGAGCTATTCATTCCCTTTCAACTCCTAATGTCACAATACAATCTTTACGATGTTTGGCGGGCCCTACACCCACAAGATAGGGAATATACGTTCTACTCTTCCCCACATAAGTCACACACACGTATTGATTACTTTTTTTCTGAGGCTACCTTCTTAGCGAACATTCACTCCATACTCATCACTTCAGTCTCTTGGTCTGACCACGACTCTATACACCTTCACCTGGGCCCGTCCCCTAGCCCCTCCCCCCGTATTTGGCGTATGCAGGATTGGACTATCACAGACCCAATTATCAAGACAGCTTTACAGGCACACATAACTGACTTCCTTGCCCTTAACGACGATAATCAGACATCCTCACAGAATCTGTGGGCCACCTTGAAGGCAGTGATGAGGGGGCATCTCATGCAGTATGAATCTGAAGCCCGTTTAAAGCACAGAGCCACTTTACCAGCCTTGACCATCCAACTCCGAAAATTAAAGGCAGAACTCTCCCACTCCTACTCTCAGGTCATAAATGACGAAATTTCTAAAGTCCTGAAACAAATTCAAACCCTAGAACTTAAAAGGGTCCATAATATGATGGAAAAATTTAAAAAAATATATTACCATCAAGGTAATAAAGCTTCCACTCTCCTGGCCACTAAGCTTAGACATCGTACAGCCCAAGCAAGAATTCGGTCCATTCAAACCCCATCTGGGATGAATGTATCTGCCCCGACAGACATAGGAAACTCTTTTAAACAGTATTACTGTTCACTCTACAACATTGAAGCCAATTTAGATATTCCAGTTGCCACTCTGGAAAAAATTTCTACTTCCCTTAACTCTCTCTCACTCCCTTCACTTTCTGAAGAGGCTATCTCCTCTCTCTCCTCCCCACTGACAATTGAGGAAGTTAAGAAAACTATCCAAAATCTAAAACTAGGTAAGGCCCCAGGCCCAGATGGCTTTACAGCCAGATTTTATAAAACCTTTCTCCCCCTCCTAACTCCCGTACTTCACAGATTCTTCCAAGAGATATTTTCTGGAGCTTCCTTTAAAGCAGAATTCCTAGAAGCAGTTATAATCACAATCTTGAAGCCCGGTAAACCACCCGATCTCTGTAGTAGTTACCATCCCATTTCATTGATTAATATAGACACCAAGATTTATGCCAAACTCTTAGCTAGTAGAGCTGCTAAAATAATCCCTCCCCTCATTGCCAATGACCAAGTAGGGTTTATCCCAAACAGAGAGGGTTCCGATGCAACCAGAAGAATTCTTGATGTCCTGCATACTGCATCACAAGGCACTTCTCCCTTCCTGGCCCTGTCACTAGATGCCGAAAAAGCGTTCGACAGGGTCAGGTGGGATTACCTATAGGAAACCATGAGAATTTTCCAGTTCCCCACTGCTTTCATTGCGGCGGTTAAGGCCCTCTACAACAACCCCTCGGCCATTGTACGGGGGGTTGGGTTCCAATCTCCCAAGTTCATGATCTCAAACGGCACTAGACAGGGGTGCCCTTTGTCCCCTCTCCTGTTCGCTCTATCCATAGAACCCTTAGCCCAATCCATTCGACAAGATCCCAAGATTAGAGGCCTCCCCATCGGCACCTCCATACACAAAATTTCCCTATATGCCGACGACATCACCCTATTCCTGACATCCCCTGAGGAATCCCTCCCTGCAGTATTCACTACCCTACAACAGTTCGGAGACTTGAGCTTCTATAAGCTCAACGTCGCCAAAACAGAGGTTCTACCCATAAATGTCCCCCCCGATACTCTCACTTTCTTACAAACCACATTCCGCTTCCAATGGAAAACTACTTCTCTCAAGGTCTTAGGGGTTCACCTGAGCCCAGACCCCGCGACGGTCATAGCTCTAAACTACTCAGACAGGCTTGCGGAATATAGAAGGCTCCTTGAGACTTGGGAGTTCAGAGAGATTTCATGGACAGGTCGCATCGCAGCCATCAAAATGTCCTTCCTCCCCAAGATTACATATCTATTCCGATCCATCCCATATAATATCCCTAGAGCGCTCCTTAATAGACTTCAAAGCCTAATAACTACATATGTATGGAAAGATCGAAGACCCAGAACTTCTGGTCGTACTTTAGAAAAACCGATCCCACAGGGAGGCCTAGCCTTACCAAACATAATCTCCTATTATAATGCAGCCAGGTTGTCGCATATCATCCTCTGGAATAACCCTGAAAGACAGCTCAGTTGGTTCACCCTTGAATCCTCATTGCTGCCTTCTGGTCTATGCCTATCTGACCTACTTTGGATCCCTCTCCACCACAGACATGACATTGATGCCCTACACCCTATCTTTAAGCACGCACTACGATTCTGGGACCAGATTAGACACAACCCTGCTATCTCCCCTTATCCTTCCCCTTTGCTTACAATCTCTGCTGCACTCTTCTGTCTTCCAGACTCCCATTATAACTTATGGCCTAACCCACATACACTTTTAGTCATGGACTTCTATGAGAACAATGTTTGGCTTTCCCACCCTGCACTCTGCACCAAACTTCAACTCCCTCCCAGGCTTATCTTTGAGGGGTTCCGCCTGAGCACGCGCTTGCGCACCTGGGGTTACCCAAAGTTTTCATTACGACCTATGACAACATGGGAGAAGGCTTGGCAGGGAATTCATGACCTAAAACACCTAATGTCCTTCCATTACAATCTCCTTACTAATACACACATTACCCACAAAATTCCGCAACACCGCGCCTGGGAGAGAGAGATTGGGTTCACAGTAACAATAGATGTCTGGCACCTTAGAATTATGACAACCAAAAAACTCCTACATTGCGCCACCTTATGGGAGCTTTACTATAAAGTGTTAGTTCGCTGGCACTTGGTCCCAGTCACTCTACACAGGATATACCGATCTCACTCTCCTTACTGTTGGAGAAATTGTGGAGACATCGGCACAGAACTTCATACCTGGTGGGCATGTCCTATAATCCAACCCCTGTGGAGGAAAGTCTATGCACTCCTTCTTTCACTCAATCTCACTCCTCCGTATACTCCAGAAGTAGCCCTCCTTCACATGCATATGCCTAACCTATCTCCCCCTGGGGAAGCGCTTACAATCTATGTTCTTATGGCTACTAAATTGGCACTTGCCAGAGCTTGGAAACAGGATGGGCCTCCCTCTCTCTCTCAGGTGATTTCCATTGTACACTTTGTGGGACAAATGGAACAGTATTCTTACAAAGTTTTAGATCAGGTTGACTCCTTTTTTGGGATCTGGTCCCTTTGGATTACAAAATTCCCACAGTGGGACATCAGACCCCAACATGCCTCTTAAGAGACTCCGCTCACCTCCCCTCCCTTAATATATATATATTTTTTTTTCTTTCCTCCCTCCCTCCCCTTCTCTCCTTCCCCCTATCCCCCCCTCCCTCTCCCACCCCCCCCCTAAGTCTGACTTGCTCATGCCCATATTTGTAAATAACTCCCATTACTATTGCCTCAATACCTATTATTGAAAAAGCTACTTGCAATATACCTTATGCTAAACCCCTAAAAAAAAAAAGAGACCCTTGGTTTTATATATTGTGCATATTCTTACATCTCATTTTTCAGTGGTTCATACTTGTTTACTGGTTTATTTGTTAAACTGACCTATTGATGACTTGTATTTGCCATCTTGTTACAGCACTATTGTTTTGCCTGTGCATTTGTCTCAATAAAAAATTTATGATTAAAAAAAAAAAAAAAAAGTTTTAATTCAGCAGCATATTTAGGTTTTGTGCTGCTCTAGGCATTTAAAATTATTTTATTAATATTTTATTTAACATGTTCTGTGAAATGTACTTTGCAAACAAGTTTCCACTGGTGTTATATATTCCATAATGTCTTTTGAGTTAAAGTTCTTCATCCTTATAAAGAAGCTATCTTAAAACTTCTTTTACTTAAAAGCTTACATATAACAATACAAAAGTATTGGTAATTGGTATCAGCGAGTACTTGAAAAAAAAGTATCGGTACTTGTACTCGGTCTTAAAAAAATGGTATTGGTGCAACCCTAATAAAAACCATATATTCTGAATATATAATCCACCAGAGATTAAATAATTCACAAATTGGTGGGTGGGAGCAGCTGCACTAAGGTGGGTGGGTGGCCCATCGCTGGCAAACTTCCGGCCAGCAGTCGGAAACGATTGTCGGGTGCGCGCGGGGGGCGTGTGCGAGCGTGTGTGTGCGTGTGCCCGCAATCTGGATAGTTTAAAAAAATTAAGTGGTAGGAGAGGGTGGTGGGTGGGAGAGGAGGGGGAAAATATTTTTTCTAAATAGATCTGGGAGGGGTAGGGTATGGAGGAGGGGCAGCTACACTACAGAAAAAAAATGGTTTATTTTTAAAAAAGCCACATTTAAATGCAAAGTGGAAAATAGTTAGTGGGGGAGGGTAAGAGAGCTCTTTGGTGGGGGGGATCAATGAGGTTGGGGGATAAGGGGGGATCCTACACAGCAGAATATATATATATATATATATATTTATTTATTTTTGAAATAATGAAAAAAAGCCTTTTATTTTAGTACTGGCAGACTTTCTGCCAGTACTTAAGATGGCGGGGACAATTGTGGGGTGGGGGAGGGATGAGAGCTGTTTGGGAGGGATCAGGGGGCTAAAATTAACCCTTCAAGCTCCCTACAAGCTACCAAATTAACCCAGTCACTGCTGGGGATAATACAAGTGTTGTGCGCAGCGGCATTTAGCGGCCTTCTAATTACCAAAAAGCAATGCCAAAGCCATATATGTCTGCTATTTCTGAACAATGGGGATCCCAGAGAAGCATTTACAACCATTTGTGCAATAATTGCACAAGCTGTTTGTAAATAATTTCAGTGAGAAACCCAAAGTTAGTGAAAAAGTTAACAATTTGTTTTATTTGATCGCATTTGGCGGTTAAATGGTGGCATGAAATATACCAAAATTGGCCTAGATCAATACTTTGGGATGTCTACTAAAACAAAATATATACATGTCAAGGGATATTCAGGGATTCCTGACAGATATCAGTGTTACAACGTAACTATCACTAATTTTGAAAAAAAAAAAATGGTTTGGAAATAGCAAAGTGCTACTTGTATTTATTGCCCTATAACTTGCAAAAAGAGCAAAGAACATGTAAACATTGAGTATTTCTAAACTCAGGACAAAATTTAGAAACTATTTAGCATGGGTGTTTTTTGGTGGTTGTAGATGTGTAACAGATTTTGGGGGTCAAAGTTAGAAAAGGTGTTTTTTTCCATTTTTTCATCATATTTTATAAAAAAATTTTTTATAGTAAATTATAAGATATGATAAATATAATGGTATCTTTAGAAAGTCCATTTAAAGTTAAAGTAAATCCTAGAGTTTTACAAACGCTAGGATTTACTATTGAAACAAATAAAGGGCACTTTCATTCATGAAGTATAAGATACTTCATGTAGAAAGCTCCTTTATTTGATTCAATCGATCGCCATTTTTAGCTGCTTCGGCAGCCCACGGCTAAAATGTTTTTTGTCTAAGAGGTGACGTTTTCACCTCTTAGCCAATAGCCGTGCGGTAAATCCGGCTTGGCGCCCATGGGAGCTGGATTTACCACACGGCTATTGGCTAAGAGGTGAAAACGTCGCTTACTCTGCTGTAGGAGCTAAGAGCGGCAATTGATTGAATCAAATAAAGGAGCTTTCTACATGAAGTATCTTATACTTCATTAATGAAAGTGCCCTTTATTTAACGCTAGGATTCACTTTAATGGTGAGAAAAACAGTATATGTATAGTATTTGTGGGTATAGTAAATGAGTAAGAAGAAAATGACAGCTAAACACAAACACTGCAGAAATGTAAACATAGCCTTGATCCCAAACGGTCAGAAAATGGAAAAGTACTGTGGTCCTTAAGGGGTTATTAGGACTCTCATTCTAATTTTCCATTTTGTACGCCCTACGTAGAACGTACCAAATAGAAATTTAGAACGAGAGTCAATGAGCATATATACAACATAAAGAATGCAAGGGAAAAACATATTAAACATAGTATCCCTAATTATTTTCGTATGTATATATATATATATATATATATATATGTGTGTGTGTATGTGTGTTTGCATATATATATGCTTCTAAATATTATCGATTTGGTAATAATTCCGGAAACCTCTAAGCGCAAATTAACAAAAATAAAAAAGAGCCTCCTTTATTACTATAAGATATCAAGATAAAGTGTTGATAGAAACAGATAAGATTAAGGCAGCCTTTCAAGAATGTTATGATAAATTATATTCCCATCCCATAATTGATCTAGAAAAGAAAGAACAGTTCTGGGAACGTATTGATAATCCTCGGATAAGCCTGACAGAGTTAGAGAAAATGAACGTTCCAATCTGAGAGAATGAAATAACTAGGATCATTAGAGAACTAGCTAATAATAAAGCAGCTGGGCCGGTTGGACTACCTGCCGAATTTTACAAAATCCTAATTAAAGACTGAAACAATAACCCTACTTTTAATAAATTCTGGTAGGGACAGCTGATGCCCCTGGGGGATTTGAATGAATCGACAATCACTATAATGTTGAAACCTGGGAAAAACCCAGAGAGCATGGACTCCTATATGCCAATTGCACTATTAAATTTGGATTACAAAATATTAACTAAATTAATAGCAAAGAGAATTCAGCCTTCACTTGGGGATGTTATCTGTCCGGACCAGACTGGCTTTATGATGGGCACATCCTCAAATGTAAATATTAGAAAAGTATTCCTGACTATCTCAAATACCTGGTATAATTTGAAATTCAAAAATCTTCAACCTAAACATGATCTATCTATTATCTCCCTAGACGCTTGTAAAGCCTTCAAATCTATAACATAGGATCATCTTTTGTCCTCCCTGAGTACATTTGGATACCGAGGTAATATATACAATATAATAAAATTGTTATATATATTGAATCATCCACATACTTATTGATAAATAATACTCGGACTACCCCATTCAGGTTATTACATGGGACACGGCAAGGATGTCCATTATCCCCATTAATTTTTAACATTGCATTAGAGTCATTAGCAATTTTGATAAGACAAGAAATACAGGGTATACAAATATTAGGCCAACAAATTATAACAGCTTTGTATGCGGATGATCTTCTAATTTTTTCACAACATTCTCCAACTAATTTTCCCAAAGTTAACAATATTATCCAGTTGTTCAGTGATTTCTCTGGATATTAATATAATTTAAATACATCAGAGGTTTTGTTGGTATTTAAAAAGTAAGATTCAGAGATCGGATTGTTTAGAGAGGCCAGAAGGTATTTAACATATCTAGGTATTAAAATTTCTAATGATCCTGAGGAATGGTATAAGATGAATATAGGCACAGCAGTTAATACGTTTTGTGAACAGCTTGAAAGATGGAAATCAGTCCCTTTATTTTTATCAGGCAAGATTAGTTTATTAAAAACGATCCCTCTCCCGAAATTGTTATATGTATTTCAAAATATTCCTCTCCTCGTGAGGAAAGTAGAAATTATTAAGATCAAAACTGCAATCAGAAAGTATTTGTGGGGGGAAGGGAAGGTTAGAATTGGCTTTGGTAAATTAATTTTGTCAAAGAGGTTCTTGGGCTTTGCTCTCCTGCACATAGTAAACTATAATTTAGCTGCATTGGGAAAAATTGTATTAGATATAATATTAAAATGTGATCATTTCATACTGACGGAACTGGAATCCAAGCTTTATTCACCTATTTCACTAACAAATATCCCTAATTTACAAATTAAATATTTACCTGACTATGAGCTCGCTTCCATTGAGTCGTTAAAAATGGAGCTGTAAGCTACCGAAGCTAAAAGTAATTTACGGCTCCATTTTAGTACCAGGTTTCCATTGAAAAGATTAGCGTGTTGCATGCAGTTGCTCTTTTCGAGTAACTGTAAGTTAATGTTGTGATAACTCTTCCATCTGACGTTGGATTTCTTGAAAATCAATTAGTTGCTAAGGTAAGCCGACCGTACGCTATAGAATTTACATTTAAAATCCGTGCTCCTTACCTGTGATCACCTCTCAAGAAAAATAAGGATACACTTATCCATATTATATCCTATATTATAAAAGGCCAAGTGTTTGTCTGAAGCCGTCATGCGCAGTAGAGACAAACACTTGGCCTTAGATCCCTGCACACGCACCTCCATAGTTTAAGCAGCGCACAGCTGAGCATAGACCTTTGCACGCGCACCTCCGCACTTGAAACAGCAGTGCGAGGATCAGATACAACCCGACCTCGCACGTGCACCTCCGCAATTGAAACAGCAGCGCGAGGCTCAGGTACAGGGGGAGAGAGAGAGAGAGAGACCGCTGTACTGCAAAACATGGCCCGTGTGAACGGGCTTTAGGACTAGTTTTATAATAATCAATTTACTATTTTTTTTAATATAATTATATTTACCACTTCATAAATATAAGTAATATGTATTGCTGTCCTAGGCATAGGTCTAGTTTGCATTCTGTAGATATGTTCTTGCATATATTATTATATTTAAATATATACTGATATTTCTATATACTGATATTTCTATTAGAATATAAGTTCAACTATTCCTATACATGAGACAACAATAAATATTACTTATAACAATTTATTTCTACATTAAAACACTTGCATTATTTGCAAGTTTTATAATTTCAATAGAAAATAGTTCTCAAAAAGCACAATTTTCCTCTTTTACACCTAGTTGAGCTGGGTGTAATATTTCTCAATGTATCAACAGCCTCCGACAGCATATTAACGGTTTGCGCTTTCATTGGAAACCTGGTATAATTTATCGATTAACGGCTTCTATTACTTTCTATGGGACGCAAAGATTTTTTCGGCAGCTGCAGTCCAGCTGCCGATATTGAGGTATAACGCGCCATTGGAAACAGTCGATAAACGATATTGCTTCCGACAGCATATTTATTGGTTTGCGAGTGCACGCAAACCAAATTACGGCTCGATGGAAACAAGCTCTATGTGAGGAAAATAGGGATCCTGTGAGAGCCTATTATTGCATGGCACTTAATATGCAAAGCTTTAAAAATCAACTTCTCAGTTTCTATGTTTTTAGAAATTGATAATAATCGAGAACTACGAATGGGTCAGAATGCTAGGAAATGGCGAAATCAAGGGTTGGTTAGAGTTCACCAATTACAAGATGAAGAGTCGGAGGAGATATCAATCTTTTCTTTTGACAAATTAAGGAATAAATTCTCTCTAGATGCAAAGCATTGGTTCTCGTATATACAGGTGAAACAATATTGTATCAAATTGCATAAACTATACGGCACACAATGGAAGTGGACCATATTGGCGCCTGTTATTCAGGCATTTACCAAAGTAAATTTTCCATATCCCACCTATATAATTTAATCTCTAATGTAAGTCATGAAATTTGATTGGATAAAATTGCCCATAATTGGAGTAATATCTGGCCTGGTAATTTTGATTGACAAGTTATCTATAGAAGCCTGCGTAGAATTGAGAAGGCCTAATTAGATGCCTTTTCTAGAGAACAACATACTAAGATGTTGATGGTATATATAACCCAACTTAGTAGGTCTAAATGGAGAAATAATTCAGAAGGGATTAATTGTTCTAGGTGTAAATTTCCTAAGGCTAATATTCTTTTTGTTTTGGCTATGCACTAAAATACAGCAATTCTGGAAAAGGATTAATTTTTTAATTAATAGGATTTGTAACAGTAATTTTATCTGCTGAACATATAAAAAAATTTATTCGCAGATCATACATTTAATGAGTTGCAAAATTTCATATATATTATTATTATTTTGGGAAGGAATTTAATTTTAAAACATTGGAAATCTGACAAGGCTCCTTCGTTTGTATCCTTTAAAAAGGTGATTCAGAGACAATACCTGATTGAGCAACATGATATTTGGTTTAAACTGGAACACAATGTAGAATTATTTTTCGAAACATTGAAATTTTGGGTCCTATATTTAGGATAACACGAGCAAGAAATTTTGATTAAGAAATTTGAGACAACACAATACATGATGGAATGTAAACTAAGGGGGGAATGGGTGCTAGTACAAACTAAAATTACAATATAAAACAATCAGCTATTGGAATTTTTTTTTTTTTTTTTTGCTCTTTCTTTTTTTGTCTTTTTTTGTCTTTTGTTTCTTCCCTCCCAATCTTTGACTCTGGACAAAAATAAGGCATGAAAATATCAGTTTACTCTAGTGATGGTCTTAAGGATGGTCTTAATATTTATAATATAAAAGGAAAGTAGTTCTTATCTTTTCTGTTTAGTTTTATTTATTTATTTTTTCTGAGAATATATTACTCTGATTTAGTTGGGATAAAGGACACAAGTAGAATGATATGATGTATAATATTTGTGCTGTTTTCCTTTTTCTCTCTTGAAATGTTTGTTTATATTACATATGAGTATAGAATATTGCTATGTGAAAGGAAATACTAAATTGAGATGTATGGACATTTTCACAGTGTTTTTGTTCTGGTTTACTTTATGAAAAATATTTTTTCTCTTTTTTTAAAATAGACATGTTAAGAAACTTAAAATTTGTTTATATATATATATATATATATATATATATATATATATATATATATATATATATATATATATATATATGTCAAGGGATATTCAGGGATTCCTGACAGATATCAGTGTTCCAATGTAACTATCGCTA